>NC_039364.1:13135405-13247565 GCF_003573695.1 Papaver somniferum | reverse complement strand
AAAAAAAAAAAAAAAAAAAAAAAAAAAAAAAAAAAGAGATGAAAAAAAAAAAGAAAGAAAGAAATTGAGACCAGACCATTTGACCAAACAGAATAAATTCAATAAAGTCGACCACTGTACCCTTGTATATGCCAGTTGTGTTGACCTAGAGTTAGGTTATCGACCAATGGTACCCTTGTATATGCCAGTGTGTTGATGTTAGTCAGACTAGTATCTCAATCCATTAGGATATGTTCATTTTGGCGGAGGCCTTCAGACAGATATGGGAAACGTCGTTCACTTAGTAAACATCAAAACCATCTATGTTTTCTATATCCATCTTCTTGATCTATCCATGTGATTAGTTTTGACTCCGAATATGATGTCCATAGTGCAACTATCTGAGTAGAGCTCTGTCGCTTTATATGAATTTTAGTATGCTTGAGTGCAAACTCGTGTACAATAATTGGAATTTCGCATCAGGGTACTTCTTCCTGTAGTCAATAAGTATGCCAACCAAGGAGATTCTTTAGTGCCTTCCAAGGTTTTGCGTAGATAGCTAAGGTCTGGAGTATTAAGGTTTTGTGGGTATATCTCTGGTAAGCCCTCCCGAGACTATAACTCGGCCACTAGGGCCACCTAGGGGTTTAAAGGCTTATTGCATACGCTAAATGAAATCGACGATGCCTGCGACAGTGAGTTAGGATTTTATTTTCTATTTGATTTGCTCGGGACTAGCAAATAATAAGTTTGGGGGTATTTGATAGACGCATTTATGTGTCTAATATAGCTCATTTGTATATATTGTTAGTACTCGATATTGTACTTATTTGGTTATTTTATGTATTTGTAGGTGTTTTTTGGAAAATAATCTCTTGCGGCGAATTTGGCTAAAAATGTGGCATCTGGACCTCCGTTGATAACGTACCGGAAGCGCCTCAGAAGTGTACCGGAAGTATCCCAGAAATACCCCGGAGGAACCCCGAAAAAAGTGCGGAAAATGCCTCAGAGGACACTTGCTATACGGACCCTTGATTTTGGATAAGGGGTAACCTAATTACTAAGGGGTGACCTATTTCCAGGCAGCTGCTAAAGGGAGAACAGCACAAGATAAGGGCACCCACCTTCTTCACGTTTTGAATTAAAAAAATGGCGGGAAAATGCATGCAGCGTCTGGCAGATTTGAAGATCGAATTTTGGACGTGATTTTAGGAGATTCAATTGCTGTATTTGGTACGTATGGACTCTGCATGACTAAACAGGCCTGATACAATCAATTGGAACCAACCAATTGGGCTGGAATGTCCGGGAGACGTAATCAAAGTTCAAACAGGACACGTACTTTCTGCTCAAGTTTCAAAGATTTGTGAGAGATATTTGGGAGAGTTTGACGCTGGAAATTAATGTATTTAGTCTTGTTCACGTCTTAAGAAGAGTTTGGTACCTATTTTATAGCTAACAGACGCGTACAAACACTGAAGAGGTGATTATTCTCTCAACAGTGCCGAGAAGAAAAAGAAAAGAAAAAGTCGGATTCAGTAGAGATTTTTGGGGATTAAAAGACTATATAAGAGAGGGTTCAAGTCATAGAAGGGTTAGAAACCTTTAGGAGAGAGTTTAGAGTCGATGAGAGCCTAGGAGAAGCAATTATAGAGGAGACAACGCTGCTGCTGCTGCTGCCATTAAAGCTTCTGAAGAACACGAAGAACAGACTCGCAGAGTCAGTCGTTCTTCAGCAGACTTATTTTCATACCACTGTCGTTGTTTCACAGCAGTATATAGTTATCGTTTACAGCAGTCTTAAATTACCATACTCTTTTGTAACAGTCGCGCTGTAACACCACTACAGCGTTGCTAATTCCTATTTCATCATATAATCATCAATAAAAACATCTATTTTAGCCATGAATTTATCTTGTGAGTGTGTTTTTGGGATGAGGAGCTAAACCCATTAGCCGAGACGACGGAGGAAGCCATTGGTAATTTATTGGTATATATCTAATTTTTTATATTTATTTGCAATATTATTATTTGATTATTTGCACGAATTAAAATTGAATTAATAGTTTTTATTGAGTAATTGTGAATTGACTTGATGAAGCATGCTGGGTTTTAGTAACTTTTGATGTTTTATACTTTTTAATTACAATTATTACTTCAAAAACTTATTTGAGGCAAATATTAGAATTGATTTTAAAGATAAAATTGCATAAGAACTATTTAGAGTTTACTATTAAAATGGTCATTGGTGGAATCCTAGTCTTGGTGTTTTTCTCTAAAGGTTTGAACTATTTTATTTATTTGTGTGTTTAATTTAAATCTAAAAAAATTGTTTTCTTCACAAGTCTGAAAAGACCCCTTTTTACCACTACTACTACAATCACTATTTGATAAACCATCACTAGAAAATATAAAAGAACAGCCGAATCCATTTTCTTTTATTATAAAAGACAACATAAAAAGAAAAGAAATTAGCATTTAAAAATAAGTGTAAAAATAATAATTTAAATAATAAAAGAAGAACGTAATTATTTGCAATTACTAAGACACTGGTTGTCCCTAAACAGTAGATTGCCTAATATCTTAATGGTCTCCTCAAAAACAACGTGACCCAAAAAACGAACGATTTTTTAGTGACCATGGTTTTTTTGGGGACCATGGTTCTATTTTCAGTAAGATATTTAGAAGTAAAGTGAAGACACCTCTTATCCAAATATCTATATTAATACCAAAATTACCCTTCCTAATTAAGTTTGTGTAATGATTAGCTAGTGTAATTAAATTAGGTTAATTAGTAATTAGTGTAAGATTAAATCAATATTATTTTTCTTAAAACGAAGTTATTGAGAGGGAAGAATAAGGAGAATATAAGAGTTGGAAAAACTCAATTATTTTTTTTTATTTTTTGAATCCGAACCTTCAAACCACTCAAGCATAATTCAAATTTAGTTTTTTGTTGCTTGTATTGGCCAAAATTTTCTGAAAACGAGAAATTTTATAGGTTGATTTGGGATATGTCAAAGAAGTTCGGCTACAATATCTGAAGAACAGGTAGCCGAACTTATCTACTAATGTAGTTCGGATAGTGTTCATGAAAGCGCATGTAACCGAACTTAGTTTTAATGGAGTTTTTTGCTTTCAGAAAAAAAAGTTCGGTTAGGAGAAGAAATTTGCGACGTAACTGAACTAAAAGTTCGGTCGGGATTTTTTTTTTGCGATGTAACCGAAATTTTGCGACTAACCAAAATTTTTGCGATGTAACCGAACTAAAAGTTCGGCTGGGACATTTTCTCGACGTAACTGAACTTTTTGCGACGTAACTGAACTTTTTGCGATGTAACCGAACTTTTTGCAACGTAACCGAACTAAGAGTTCGATTGGGAGATTTTTTTTGCGACGTAACCGAACTTTTCTTTGGAAAAAAAAACCTCCATTAAAGTTGAGTTCGGCTAGTTCGACAAAGTTTTTCACATAATTCCTAGCCGATCTTCTCTCTGCAACTTCCATTTTCAACTCATTTTGATGATTACTTCTCATTTTTTCAACCAAAAACGAATGACAAGTAATGGGTTTGTGAGAATATCTGTCTTAATAATTTAAATTAAGCTATACATATTTATAAGTGGTGGTAGTTGGTGGTGGTGGTCGGTGGTGGTGGGAGGAGGTGGTGGTTATATATATAGGTGGTTATTAGATTGGTTTTAAATTAAATTAGGTTAAGGGTAGGTTAGTCACTTCCGCACTTTAGGACACCCCTTATAACTATAGGGTGATATTCTTATCACATAATGGTCCCCCACCAAAAAAGGGTGGTGCCTAGGGCTGTGTAACGGACGGACGGATGCGGATTAAGGATCACCCGCATCCAATCCGTCAAAGTTACGGATTTGTAAAATCCAACCGTGTCCGGCCCAATTATCCACGGATTTGACATCCGCAGATCAACGAATGATACGGGTCGGATGCGGATTAACTGCGAATTTACTAATAAAAAAATAAGTTTAATTTTGTTAAAGGCAATGGGTAATTTGTGCAGATAGGAATCACACTTCAACCGCATCAGAAAGTGAGTTTAAGTTTTAAATGGTATTTATATGGGGCAAAGCTGTAACTAGTAATCGCGTGACAATACCAAGTAAATTAGTATGCTTTGAAGGAAAGAGATTACATTATAACTGAACAGAGAAAAGCAGGTGTGTGAAAGTTTTTACATTGTTGATAATGGAGTGACATGTAATGGCATTCTCAATGTTTTGAACCTGTGCAACAGAAAATGCTTTGACTCATCAGGCATGTCTTCCGCGGTCTGACTTGCAAAAATCAATCAAGGATAATGCCTTGTTATTCTCAAAATTAGGTATTAGCATGAAACTTAATCCAGTATCCCTTTATTTTAAACCAATTGCCATTTTTAATTTATTTCCTTGTGATGCTGTGCAGTTAGAGAAGACAAGCTAAATAATTCTATTGATTTCTCTTATTGCCCTACGGTGCGGGTGATTCCGTGGATTTCAAAATCCAACCACAACCAAACCGCTAAAAATATGGATTTGAGAATCCTATCACCCATAAATCTTGTGGATTGGGTTTCATTCGTAATTTTGCGGACGGATACGGGTGAAATCCATCGTTCCAGACTTTTTGCTCACCCCGACTGGTGCCCCAAAAAAACGCTTCCAAAAAACCGTTCTTTGGAATTGGATCGTGTTTTAAGTAAGCCCAGGCCATTGAGACAATAATTATAAGTAAGCCCAAATGCCCATTAAGGCAATATTAATAGTCATTGAGTAAATTTGAACCCAAGGTTATGCTATAAGTTCAACCTCAAACTCTTCCCAACAACCTCAGTATGAGCATGCTATATGCTCATGCTCGTCCCGTCTGACTATCTTTGAGGTGTTAGATCGATAGTGTAGAAAAATATAATATCAGCTATTCAGCTCATTGCTTGAGACTTTGAGTTTCCAAATCTTTGCCTCTTGATTTCATGCAACTGATATTCGCTCCAGGATTAGGTTTTTTGTTTGTAAAACGCGCTGCAAGAAGGAAAACGGTGACAAAAGAGCTGGGGGTTCGCAAGGGTTCATCCGTAGAGGGTTCCTGCTTCATCAGTCAAGTTACTGTTGGAAGCTCTCAGAAGCAGCAGCTGCAGCTATGTCGTCATTGTCAAGTCTTCCACTTCCAGAAGAGGTTCATAGAGATATCTTTATGCTGTTACCACTGAAATCTATCGGCATGTGTAGGTGCGTATGCAATCTCTGGAAAAATCTACTTTGCGGTCCTAAATTTATTAAGTATCACCTTAATCTTAGCATTCAGAAAAACAACCCTAATATCATGATTAGTGATGCTAGGATTTGTAACCCTTTGATGTACTCCATAGTTTGTGCTTCAATAGCATCTTCATCACCATATGAAAGTATATGTACTAGCCCTCTTCCTATGGATTACCCACTCAGGGGCAAAGTTCGATTTTTAGGTTCTTGTGATGGCTTGATTTGCTTAGGTAACGGTATTAGGGTTTGTATTTGGAATCCGACAACCGGAGAATATAAGAATGTACCAAGACTTCAACACCATGTTTCAGATTCTGATGACACTGTTAGGTATGGTTTTGGATACAATTGTACCATCAACGACTACACGGTAGTCGCAATTGAGGATCACAAACACTCTGGTTATTTTAAAATTCACGTCTATACATTAGGATTAAAATTATGGAGAGGGACTCGAGCATTCCTTCACCAGGTTACGCTTATACAAAATCCAGGTGTATTTGCTAATGGTGCTCTTCACTTGTTAGGTGTGAAAACCACCCGAAAGACTTCTGTCGAAGTTATAGTATCTTTCGATATTAGCAATGAAACACTCGTGGATATGCTGTGTCCCAAAGAAACTAATGTGGGAAGTCAAGCAGATAGCATTAAAGACATTGCAGTGTTAAGCATTGCAGTTTTAAGAAACCAACTTTGTTTTTTTTTTCCAATATCCCTGGGATGGGTACTGATGTATGGGTCATGCAAGATTATGGAGTAAAAAACTCTTGGGCTAAACGTTTCAGCACTTCCAAATGTATAGTTCCCAAAAACTTTGGTACCAAACCCGTATGGCTCTTCAGAGATGATGTGTTCCTGATATATTCTTTTCTAGGTTTTGATTTATGGAATACCGAGGATGACACAGTAACAAAGGTCTGGGGAATGGGATGGAAGAACTTGCAGATTTATTTAGAGAGCCTTGTTTCACTTAACTCAGGAACTTATGTGGAGAAGACGACAGCGAAAATAGAACATCAAGTAAGCCTAAGCCGTAAACGGCCGTGGGTGATAGACAATCAAGTAAGCGGAAGCTGTAAAAGGCCGAGGTAATAAGTATGTTATCTAGCTTATGCACTTGATAAGAAGTACTACATGAGAAAGATTCATGATCTGATGAGAGTCAAGATAGGGTGTACTCATAATTTCATAACATGGAAGCAGTATATACAATTTGAGACAAAAATATTGTCAATCCACCATCCCGAGATTGCAGAGCTACATGATCATCCTAACATTTGCAGAGCTACATGATCAGTCTGACAGTTTTTGCTTGAAATTATAGTTTCTATCATATCTTCAACTGCAATTACTATCTTCTTCTACATCTGTTTTTCTTTCTTCTACGGTTTTGGTTGTTTTAGTTGGCATATATGATCATATACACAATACACTAGTCAGTTTGCAGTTCTTGTACAGCAAGAACAGAAAATAAAGTCCTATATCCATTAGTTTTTGGCACATGCCAGCATGCATTTCTGTGTTGATCGAGTTTTGATCATCTGGCGCATTATGAACCAAAATATCAAAATGGAAATAGCTGTACCACCTGGTCCACCACTAGGGTTTCTTCTCATCAAATGCCAGTATACCCGAATTCAATTTAGCAACTTCAAGCCTAATCTGGGAGCTACAGGCAAAAACACAAGTAATGAGTTAGAACTTAGAAAGCTATAAGAAACTGTATGTACAACCTCATAAAACTTGGGCAAGAAAAAAATCTGAAACTTAAATTAGCGTGCGGTGTGTAAATTATTACAAACATGGAATCAAGCTGAACAACAACTAGGAAAATCCCTAGACTTTTCCAACATCCCTTCACTAACTTCTGCTTCATCATCAGAAGCCGTAGTATTTTCCTCTTCTCCACATGGCCCATGACACCAACAGATTACTGGACACCCAACTCTCTTTACTACCACCATTCTTCGTAACTTTGTCAACAACACTTAATTATGATTAAACCAACTAACAACACCGAAAAAGCTGTACTTAAGGTGAAAAATGCCACTGCAATGCTGGACATGCTCTTTGGCAGCTGTCTGTAATTAAATTCTATTTGTCAAATTGCATTAAAAGCCTCCGCTAAACCATTCAAACAAAATTGTGGAACTAACCACAGTGCTTATATTTCTTCTGCGAATGCGTTCTACTATCCCTGCAACAGCCATGGATATGCATGAGAGCAATAATCCGATAACCATTCTTATTGTTGCACTGATCCCATTTGGTTTTCCTGCGTACCTTGCAAGTACGGGAACAGTTACTCGATCATAAAATGCTACCCATATGGTTAAAGTAGTAATTGTGAACAGAGCAAAGGACCCTGCTGGAATATCAAAGCTAGTGGTTATGTGTCGATCCATGGTTTTTGCTTGGAGAACTGGAATGGAGTTCTGTGAGAGTGTCATATAGGTCATGAAACCGGTAGACCAGATAGGAATAACTCTGATTAGTGATTTGAGGGTTTCTACTTGACTGACAGTGCAGAGCTCCCACGGTTTGGTAGGTGATCCATCAGGTTTTAAATCTTCATCGGGATCTCTAACGATGCAAGCTTTGTTTAGAAACCTACGCATATTGCGGGTAAACAACAGATGAACATAATGATAACAACAACAGAATTGAAATTGTAAAGACATTTATCCAGCTAAAGTTGTTATGAGGCCACCTGGCCATGCCAGCAGAGTTGGTTATTGGCAGTTCTTACTCTGCTAGAACTGAAACATACTAATTTTCTTAGTTGAACGCTCAAATGGATGGCACATTGTTAGGAAAAATTGTTTCATACTCGAACAATGTAAACTATAGTCTATTTTGGCGTTCATCAGCTCAAGATCAATAAGCTTTGCATCCTTGTTGTAACAATAACTACTAAAAAAGTGATTCTGGTGGGAGTGGTACCTTAGGTTGTTTGATGGTGCAACAAGCTTTAAATCCTTGCTATAATAATACACCCCATCCGAGTTAATTGGTTGGGTAGCAAGACCAAGATCAAGACGTCTATTTATCCATGCAGCTATAAATACTTTAGCAAATCCAGTAAACAAGCCTGTGCTAGCTTTCACTTGATGTAGAAAGAATTCCCAAGGAAGAAGAAAAGGGCAGACAAGAACATAAGAACGGCAGGAACTGCGAAACCTACTTGCCATCCCATTTGATCTTGCATATATACGATGCCTGTCAAGGCAAGCAAAGTTGAAATTCCAATTGTAGCATAATAAAAGTTGAAGTAGGTCTGTAAAATCTCTTCATTTGTTTTTTTGCGGGGTCATCTCTTTTAGCCAACTAATCCGCACCAAATGCAATCGAGCATGGTCTAATGCAACCAGCTCCAGTAGACATTAGTCAAAGAGATGATAATAGAAATATGAACTGAGCTGGTGTCGCCGAGTCACATACATATAAACACAAATCACAGGGTTTTGGTTTCATCTCTGGAAACATGGGCGTTAACCATAACTGGACTATACCCTACAAAATTGAAGTTAAGTTTCTTCACACCATGGCAACTTAAGTATCATACTTAAAGTCCAATTTCAACTGACTTGGTTATACAATTAGGCCCAACGCTATGAAAGCTAGTTTCTTAACAACCATTTTCGAAGACGAGCACGAATCAAGCAGGGGGGTTAATTGCCTGAATTGCATTCACATACTTATGAATAAGGTACTAAATGGATCTCATACTGTTAAAACAACATTAAAATTTGTGAAAATTCATAAAGTTTTAGAACTTACAAGAAGCTAGCAATGGAACCCAAAGCAATAACTCTAAATCATCCCAAGTATGAATCAGAGAGAAAAGCCCCAAAAATAACCAAGAAATTTGATGAAGCTGACCACATTGACAAAAAATAGTTACTGTAATGATATTCATTCATCAAATACAAAATTAAATTTGGTTGAATCCCATCACTTGCCACTTTCTCAAATGCTTCATTCAATCACTTCAAAATTATTCAATCACTTCAAAATTATTCCTTCAAATATCATTCAATCACTTCAAAATCACAACTCAAAATTAATGATAAAGATAGAGTTTTTACCTATGATAAAAGGAAGGGTTTATACCCTTTGTACTTAAAATCTCTTCTATGGAGGTTTCTTGATTCTGAGTTTTCTCCACTAATTCCATTTTCTCCTCCATTGCTTCGCTGTAGCTCATCTTTCTTTGAGTTTGCAATTAGGGTGTTGGGAAATTGAGGTTGAATAAATCCATTCACTGAATCGATCATGGTTGATAAATTTGGTTCTACATTAAGGTTCTGAATTTAATGCGATTATGTCATCAATCTTGATAGTCTGCCTTTTGTTTTTCTTTTTTTTTTTTCTGAGGAAGAAAACAAATAATGGGTGTGAAGTTGAACTGAAAATCGGGAAAGGAGATAGATGCTGACACTATGCATTGCTGACGCGGCGGTGCAAAACCTTCACAGCGGGTTGGGTTCAGGTATTTGAAGGGCTAGAAATCCAATGTAGGAATTACCAACAGCGGGTTGGGTTCAGGTATTTGAGGGGATAGAAATCCAATGTAGGAATTACCGATAGGTACTAATATAGTAGTCTTAGTCAGTGGCAGGTCCACCCATTAAAGCCCAGTAACCAGAGGTCCAAAGATTTAAATAAAAAAAGAAATTGGACCAAAAAGTTTAACTCCAGGTCCATATACGTGTGAGAAAGTCATGTACTTTTTTTGATATTTCCAAAATACCCTCTAGTGTAATAGAATATAAACTTTAGATGAACCATTTTTTTTCCAGATCCTTTTTTTTTTCTCTTTCCTCTCGCTGCTAGTAGAGAAAATCTTTTTTTTTTTTTTTTCGTTCTCTCCCGTTTTGTCTATCAGAGAAGAGATAATCCATGAAGATTTTTGCAAGATATAGATCGATCCGCGAATCCAAGCTCGATTATTTATATGAAGTTTTTGGTAAGTTGATTTTCTCACTGTTGATGTTAGTCTAGGTTTTTTTTAATCAATTTTGCTTCTAGTAATGTTTATCTTAGGGTTTCTAGTATCTAATAGTTTTATGGATGTTTGATTATGTTTTGATCTCTATGCTTGATTGTTTATTTTTTTATAAAATAGTTCAGATCTAGACGGATGATCACCTTTTTTGTTCATTTCGTCAGTAGATTTGATTATATCAGTTTCATTTTATTGGTTCTAGATTTTTTTCAGTTCATTTTTGTGTATGAACCAACAGTACATATCTGCAGTACTGACAAAAACCTAGCTTTATAAACTGATTTTGATGATTTACAGTTTTTTATTAATTTATTAGGTTTTAGATCGGCTTTAATTTTATTTTACTCATGGATTCATCACTTAATTTGTATGATTCAGCAGTACATATATCTCTTGATTCCTTGGAGAGAAATTAAGACTTAAGATTTTTGGGTTACGGAAATAGGAATTGAACTCGGTTTTCTGTGTGTCTACGATCTTTATTCTTGATTCGTTAATTTTTTTACTTCAATTTGTATAAAAATACTTCAGATCTAGATACATAATCATGTTTTAGGTTCATTTCATTAGTATATCTGATTTTTTAGTTTCATTTTGTTGGTCTTTGGTTTGTTTTTAATTTGCTTTTGTGTATTAATCATCAGTACGTATATGATGTACTGGTGGTTTTTGATGAAAATAGTCCAGATCTAGTTATAAAATCATGTTTTACGTTCGTTTCATTTGGAGATATGATATTTTAGTTTCATTTTGTTGGCTTTTGGTTTTGTTTCTGTTTGGTTTTGTATTAACCATCAGTACGCAGTACTGATTTTCTGTGTTTACTATGCATCTATATGTTTTGCTTGTGTATTAACCATCAGTACGTATATGACGTACTTTTTGTATGAATCTTAATCGTAATTATTCGATTTTTTGATTAGATTATGATGTTTTTAGCTTATTTGAACTCTCAATTTAATTTTCTTGTTATTTTCGTTCTTTATTTTCTAAGAAAATCATGCTTGTTTATTGTTTTAGGGGTATTATCTAGCAGTACATATGTCGCATACTAATACAAATTACTTTTGATTCTGTTTTATTCTTAATTTTATCACTTGTTGTTGTTTGATCCATAAGTACATATCTTCCATACTGAAATAATACTCTTTCGATTCTGTTTTTTTATAGATTCATTCCATGCAGTTGTTTTTTAGTTCATGAATCAGCAGTACATATGTGGCATACTGATACAAACTGCTTTTTGATTATGTTTTATTCTTAGTTTTATCACCTGTTGTTGTTTCATCCATAAGTACATATATGCGATACTGAAATAAGACTCTCGATTTAGTTATTTTTCTTCATGGAGTTGTTTTAGACAGTGAATTAACAATACATATATTGAATACTGAAAAAGTTGCTCTTTGAATCTGTTTTATACATAGATTTTAGTCAGTTAATTCTTATGATTTTGTCAACACATATATGGAATACCGAAATAAAACTGAACCATCGTTAGGTAGTATTAATCTTGATGTTGTCATATTACTTGTACTATTCATTTTTGTTCTGTTATTCATATATTGATTGTTGTTGTGTTTTAATTGTTACATTTTGGTCACATTTACAGGTTCAATATGTCTGATGTTAAGAGTGTTGGCGCTTTTTGGAGGAAGTGGTCCAATGGGAGTGGAGCACTAGAGAGATCCTGTTTGTTTTAACCTGTAAGCAGTTTAGCAGATATGTACTCAAATTATGTAAGCAGTGTAGCGGATATGTACTCGAATTTCATAAACTGTATAGTAGATATGTACTCGATATAATGAGCATGGACACACACGTTTGGTAGTCAGGGTATTGTGGTCATTTTCATGTTTTAATTAATTGTGGACCTTCAGATAAAAGAAAATCTGGTTGGACCCTACTATAAATAACCTTATGGGCTTAGGACCAAACAAGAAATTTTCCAAATCCAATTCTGATGGAATCAGTCCGTTTCTCTGAACTGAAAAGGCTTTACAAGTTAGATTCTTCCGAAATCCATTTACCTTCCGATACCCATTTCAATTGCCTCGCGTCTTTAGGGATCGCCCCGTAAAATTAGTGGCGACTAATAAGACAAAATAGAATCACCCAAATCTAAAATGAAGTCATGTCTTATCTCAAAATTTTCGAAATGGCTGAAATGCCCTCCATAATAGGTAGACAGTATTGAAATCGGTAGTTTATATTGATGTATGTTGGTTTGTATTACGGAAATTATAATCGGTAGTTAAAATGGTAATCTCGTGATGTTAATTTTCTACCGATTATGATAGTAGCTCCAAATTAAAAAATTTCAAAAACCAATGGAATTTTGAATTTCTCTATTTGCACAATCGGTAGTCTCGTGATGTTTATTATCTACCGACTGTACAATCGGTAATCTTGTCATGTTATTTTATCTATCGATTGTGGTAGTAGCCCCAAATTCAAAATTTTCAAAAACCAATGGAATTTTGAATTTCTCTATTTGCATAATCGGTAGTCTCTTGATGTTTATTATTTACCGATTGTACAATCAGTAATCTTGTGATGTTCTTTATTTACTGATTGTGGTAGTATCCCCAAATTCAAAATTTTCAAAAACCAATGGAATTTTGAATTTCTCTATTTGCACAATCGGTGGTCTCGTGATGTTTATTACCTACCGATTATACAATCGGTAGTCTCTTGATGTTCTTTATCTACCGATTGTGGTAGTAGCCCCAGATTCAAAATTTTCAAAAACCAAAGGAATTTTGAATTTCTCCGTGTGCTTAATCGGTAGTTGCGTGATGTTTATCCTCTATCGACTGTACAATAGGTAGTCTTGTGATGTTATTTATCTACCGATTGTGGTAGTAGTCTCAAATTCAAAATTTTCAAAAACTAGTGAAATTTTGAATTTCTCTATTTGCTTAATCGGTAGCTTCGTGATGTTTATTATCTAATTATACAATTGGTAGTCTTGTGATGTTCTTTATCTGGCAATTTTGGTAGTAGCCCAAAATTCAAAAATTTCAAAAATCAATGGAATTTTGAATTTCTCTATTTTCACAATCGGCAATTTCCTGACGTTTATTAACTACCGATTATAATCGGTAATCTCATTATGTTCTTTATCTACCGATTGTGGTAGTACCCCAAATTTAATTATTTCAAAACAAAACAAAGAAAAGAAAGCATAATAACAATCGGTTGATAAAATCAATAATAAATTACCTACTATGAAGACACATATAAGTATTTTCCAACCTTTGTTGTCTTATTAGTTGTCTATAATTCTTTGGGACTCGCCCCCTGAAAATGCCAGGTTCAATTACGACTTTGCATCACGCCCCTGAAAACGCCAGGTTCATTTACTTGGGTCACTAATACGGTGACACATCATTGGGAGGGAATTGGGGGCTAAGGCGTCATGCATTTTTGTTTCAGTTGCACTGGTCGGAGAGTGCAATGGTATCCGATTCTCGGAAATCGAGGGATTGAATATTGAGAAATATCTCAAGGATCCTTTCTTCTAAAAATCTTAACCATGATCGACCTCATATCTCAGACGAGATATCTTTCATCGAGGTTTTCATCTCGTCTAAAATGTTTCTCTTTACTGATTGTTTTTTTTTAATCGATATAACCCAATTTTCACTTCCAATCTTCAATCTCTTAACCTAAAAAAAAAAACAGTCTCACACGGTATTTTTAGTCATTTTAGAGACTGGTATTAAGATCTAAATAAAATATATCAACGAAACACAAATTTTAGGAGTAAGAATTCATTTATGTGTAATTCAGTTCTTTAATTAGCGTGTAATTGGATTACTAGTTATCCAACTCTTTGAACGGAGAAATATACAAATTCGAGCAACTGATGCAATGATAAACTGAGTTCGACATTGATGGGCACAAAATTTTATTCTAAAAAGCTAAACGAGAAAACAACTGAACAAGAATCAACACAAAACCAGGCTAATTCGAGGCCTACATATCTCTTTGTTCAAAACCTAAAAGTTTAGTTAAAATATAACGATTTTAAAGTAATTTAAAAATATTTATCACCGGTTTTTATGAATGACTTATTTGTGTTATGATTATGGTGTTAGATATGAAATTCAATAATATCGATTGATTATTATTATCATTACTTAACCTAGAATTTAAAACCTAAGCTATTTTTGTCGTTATTGTCTCTTTAGAAAATAACGATCTTAGCATGATCTACTTCTCGATTCTTTTGCTTAATCTGACATCTTAACCGTCATTTTTATCATATACGAAGATGGTAATAAGAAAACTTGAAATGCTGCTATTAGTACTAGGAAGGAAAAAAAAATCATTGTGCAGACCTATTTATCGGAGGGGACTAATATATATGAGAGGAGGAAGTCAGGACCAGTTGGCGGATATGCTTTGAATTAGACGACTATGTTTGAAACTATGCAAGTGGCTTTATTGAATTGATCATAGAAGGTGGTGGTTTGAAGTTTGATGGAAAAAAGGAACTCGAGGCGTTTATATTAAACGTTCGCTCGAGTCAATAAAGATAATAGTTGTTGAAAATACTGCTCCAACTTGTATTAAGGAGAATGATTAGGCTTCTAAGCAAAAGATGAGCAATTATGTACATTCTTCGTCTTTGTGTTCTTGTATGCCTTTTGTAAGGTCTTCATGTTTTTATATCTCATATAATTTGCCTAAAACAATTTCTAACTAATTTTCCCAGGGAGGTCTACGATAAGGGCATAAAACCCCAACAACAAGGACCCCAAAATGATTATTGGGCCGGCCGACCGAGCAAAGAGAGGAAAGGACGATCTTTTATATTGTCATTTTTTTTTAAATATAAGTGATCAATTGACACAAAAAAATTGGAAATAGTTCGTTCTGAAAAATCAAAAATGCCCCTTGGAATCAGATTTTTCTTTTTCCTTTAGAGATTTTCGTAAATAAAACGAATAGGAAAGGAAAATAGGTATTAGACATTTTTCGTAAATAAACCAAAGAAGAAGGGAAAATAGGTACAATAAAAACTCCATATATTAATAGTTTTGGGACTTCACAAAATTATTAATATATGGAGTTTACTAATATATAGAGGTATATCAAAAAAAAATTGTTCGACAAGAAACTTTAAATTTGTTTGACAAGTTGGAAATATTTTGGCTTAAACAAGAAGGTGCATATAGTAACGAAGCATTACGCATATCCAAATTAAAACATGCGATAACAATCCAAAAAATTACATTCTTTTTTTCATTGCAAAGATTTTAAAGGAAACCTATTATTGGGACTACATATTCCAATAGAGGGGTTTCACCTAACAGGATAAAGAACAGGTCACCGGTTGGTAATTTCGAAAACCCCGTATCTAAAATATTGTTATAATGATTAAACAATTCTTATTTAGTTAATGTTAATTTTATTTAATTAGGTAATGATTAAATTGATGAATTTTTTATATACTTAGTGAATTTTAAATTTAAGTTTTGGTGGGAAACGGAACTTATAGAATCAGTGTTGATGGATTCGTAAACACAAGCTGATCCAAAAAAAAATTCCTGAATATTCAGGACTAATTATGCCTAGGTTAGCCTATAGAGAACCAAACCATAAAAACAATTATGATTCACCAAAAAATTTGAACCCAGAAGTAACAAGTTAGGGCTGGAAACTCAATGCATAGTTCTTAGCCGTAATCAAATATGAAATTTTCTAAAAGGTACAGGAAGAATTACGGTGAGCTTATCCTATAGATAACCAAACCGTAAGAAATTTACGATTGAAAAATACAGCCGAACCTAGCCGTAACTACTTACGTTGGGAAATTATTTTAACAAAACCTGGCCGATATCACATGCAAATCGGATTTACGGTTTGGAGTTCATCCAAACCTAACAGTAACACCTTCAACAGTTCTCATTCTTAAATTGATTGATTCGGATGGTGAGGATGAATTTGGTCGCCAGGTGGTTGATTGAGATGTCGATTACCATCACTGCAATCAGTTTTCTTCTTCCTCATCTTTCACATAGATTTCAATCCAACGATGTTAAGTTTTTCAATCGCCGATTAATCGTAAACGATGAAATGAATTCAAATAGTTATTGTGATGGAGAGGAAGAGAAAGAGGAGAAGAAGAAGAGCACTGAGTTACTGAAAAGACTAGATTAGATTTCTATATCAAGTTTTTATTTTAATTTAAGGGTAATTTAGACAATTGCTATTGAATCACGAGTATATAACCAAATTTTTTGTCACTAAGAATCCAAGTGAAGCACCTCTTTTGGAATTTGAAGCTTAAAGAGATCTACACAATGAGTATAGGAAAATAATATCAAATTTAGAGTTTTTACGATAAATCAATGGTGTTTATCATTTTAGGCATAATTTTCAAAAATGGGATGAATAGTAATTATGTAAACCACCACAAAAGGTGGAAAACACATTATGTTGCTATATTTTAATTTATCGATCAATAAATTTTCCGTTGCAACTAATAAAATAATGTACTCCCTCCCTTTCAGGAAAAACAATACTATCACTTTGTGCACAAATTTTCGAGAATTGAATACATAGCAATTAGGCTAACCACCACAAAGGATGTATAACACATTATTATGCAACCATATTTTGGTTTATGCATCAACTAATTTTACGTTGCAACTAATAAAACGATGTACTCCATCCTTTTTAGGAAAAGTGTACACTTTAAGAAAAAACTTTCATTTATAGTCGAATTGCAGTGGTGTTTTCTTTTCTTCGGTCGACCCTCCTCACCGTGGCAGCGATGTTCTACTATTGTTATCATATATATATATATATATATACATACACGTATGTATGTTAAATTTTTTTATTCTTTTAATTTAAAAACTATTTATTTAATTAAAAAAGAAAAGTAAAGTGTTTACAAGATACTAGATGGGAGCCTAACAACAAGTTGGGCTCTAACACCTTTTGAATAGCTTAACCTATTCTAACGAAAAGAAAATTACAAACATTAATATTTACATCATGCCTAGCTAAGTAGTTCTTCAATTTTTTCAAAAACTCCATAGTTCCTAAACCAAATTCACTCAAGGTAGTAAAGGCTAAAGTACCAAAACTATATCCATTGGTTCTTATATTTGTATTTTGTATTAAAAAATAAACGTAACATATATGTATGTTGTGATACCAAATATTGAAGATGCATTGCAATATTTTGTAATATATTTTATTTTTGTGTTAATATTAACTAAGGGGTAAGATCCGTTGACATGTTTAAAATGACATAATCTTCACATGGAGCACCTTTTTGTCTATAAAATCTAAACGACGATGAATTTGAAGATAATATTTTGGTTAAATGTTCCTCGTATAAAACTCCTACATTCCTACCAAAAATGAGAGTGTTCCGAAATACGAAACTTCACCATCCACAAATTTTAATTTCAACCGTTAATCTTCAACAACTGATATTCAAAATCGTAGATGGTGGTTTTATACAACTTGAGATTCTCTCATTTCTGGTTAGAATGTAGAGACTTATAAGAAGAATATGTTACCAAAAATTTGGCTTCAAATTCATTGCCGGTTGGACTCAGTAAAAAAAAATGACGCTAAATGTGAAGATTATGTTATTATAACCATGTCAACGGATCTTACCCCATTAAATAATTAGTTATGAAAATGATTCTTATATGTTAAAAGTATAAAGCATAATTGAAAAACTTACAACTAGACCATTCTAGTCTGGAAATTCAATGTTGCAGGCTTCTTTGTTTTAGTTACAAACTTACAACTTTGTGTTCCTTAGACTTCATGACTGCAGATGTCTGCTCCATTTATTTGGTTTCCATTTCACCATAATTTCACCATAGTCAAGTGCATCAATCCCTGTGACAGAAAAACCATAATTTCACCATAATCGTCAAGTCCAACCAACCCATTGTCTTCATTTATTTGGTTTCAATTTGATTATTTACTGATTAAAAAACCCAATTATCTTGTTTTTACTGAATGGGTTTATATTTGTTCTAATGGATGAATTTCTTAAATTGCAGAAGTCTGAATATAACAAGGATGATAAGTTTCCATTAGTCTACACAAATGCATAGTTTACACGGGAGCATCCTAACATCGATGAAATTGTTATCAACAAAAACAAGAGCTACAAATATCCTAATTTGCCTTGTTGATATAGGTCTTTGTGTTCTTTTATGTTTTTTTGTTAAGGTCTTCATGTTTTTGTCTCATAAAATTTTCCTAAAATTATTTTTAAATTAATTTCTCCAGAGATATCCGTAGTAAGGGCATAGGCCACCTAGATGCCAAATACCGAAGATGCGTTGCAATATTTTGTAGTGTATTTTATTTGTGTGTTAATATTAACTAATTAGTTATAAAAATGAGTCTTATGTGTTAAATATATAACAATAAAGCATATTTCAAAAAGTTTTGTAACCCCAGTACGGTCGAAAAGCTAGTCATTGTCTCAGTTATTCATTTGAGCAGGTGTGGCGAACGCATCCACGGATTTCGAATTGAATACAACCTCTTGAGCAACGAATATAAGGTGATGTGTATAAAAAAATATAAGAATGAATATGGATATTACATTTTTACACGGGGTAGTTCTAAATCATGGAGAAAGATAAATAATCCGTGGCCGAAACATCAACTGATGAATTGTTTTCATTTTCATAGAAAAATAAGAATACCACCAATTTCTTGTAATGGATATCTCTTTTATGAGATAGTAAATGATGAAGCAGAGAAAGAAGGATATAAACGTTTCACTTTGGTATCATTCGATCTCAAAGGTGAGAAATTTCAAATAATTAAGCTTCCAGATGATATTGAGTTTGTTTTGAATTATAACAATGGTAACTTTTTTCCATCGGTGTACAAAGGATATTTATGTTATGCAAGAATGAAGAAATCTCTTTTTTATAGAGGTAAGGTTGTTCTACATATATTGAAAGACACAGTTAATCATGTTTGGGATAAAGAAATTATTAATTTCGTTCTTCCAAGAGAGTTAGATAATGTTACATCAAAAAGAAAAACAAAGTTATACAAACGTGCTGCAATTGTGATTTTTTCTAACCAGGTGATTTTGTACGGGAGGTTGTACAACACAGAAAATGGTGATGTTATCCTGTTCTACAACGTGCATTCAAAAGAACTGAAAGAAGTAAAACTTCCTTATGTAGGTTCTCAATTTTCCTTCTGGCACGACTCAATTGCCTGTACTTTTTCTGGATCAACTTCTATTCTTTGCAAAGAACGGTTCTCAATTTTCATCGTTGCAGGGGGTGGCATATCTCTAATTGCCTGTACTTTTTCTGGATCAACTTCTATTCTTTTTTTGGATACTATGTAACCCAAAATTTTTCCTGATGATACACCAAAGACACATTTTTATGGATTCACTTTGATATTGAATTGTCGCATCTGTTCAAATATTTCTCGCAAATCGTCAACATGATCCTTCGTCTCTTTACTCTTAATTAGCATTTCATCCACATAAACCTCTAATGTTTTATTATCCACTTTTCAAATACTTTTTCTACCATTATTTTATATGTCGCACCCGCATTCTTCAATCCAAACAACATTTTCGTATAGAAGTATAAACCTCTTGGTGTGAAGAAAGAAGTATGTTCTTGATCTTCTTCAGCCAAAGGGATTTGATTATAACCTTTATACCCATCCATCATCGAGACTCTACCATTTTTCGATGTCGATGCTACCATTTCAGGGATATCTGGTAAAGGAAAACTGTCTTTAGGACACGCTTTATTTAAATCGGTGAAGTCTATGCAGATCCTTATCCCCTTATTCTTTTTTGGTACAATTACCATGTTTGCTATCCATTCTGGATATTTTGCTGGCCGTATAATTCCTGCAACCAACATCTTCTGAAACTCCACTTCTATTTGAGGATGATAATCAATTGCAACATTTTGTATTATTTGTTTGAACGGCTTTACATTCTTATTAATGTCCAATTTATGGCATGCAACAGACGGATCTATTCCTGGCATTTCTTCTATACTCCATGCGAATATATCGTTATATTCTCGCAAGATATTTATCGTTTCTTCTTCTTCTTTATCCATTTTAGTTCCTATTCTTAATATCTTTGGCTTGTCTTCGGATCCAACGTTTATCTCTTTCGTTGGTTCAACTGCAGTAAAGTTTGCTTTTGGTTCTCCCATTGGTGTTGGTCCTTTAATTTCTTTAATTTTTTCATCTTCCTTCACTGGTACTTCACTTTGTATTCCTTTTCCCTCCTTCGCTCTGATCATATATGTACGAAGCTCATCCTCTCTGTTTAACTCTTTTGCTTTTCTCCATAGTTCTTTTCTTTTTTTTGCTCTTCCTTCATAATTTTGTACATATGTGGGATTGGAAACCTTCACACTCATAACATCTCCTTTGATTTCACCTATACCACTTGGAATTGGGAATCTGATGCATTGATGCAATGTTTATGCTACAGCCTTTATCGCATGCACCCATGGCCTTCCCAATAACATGTTGTATGGTGATTTTATATCAATAACACATAGTGTTATCTTTGTTTCTATTTCTCCCAGTAATATTCGCATCACAATTTCCCCTTTTGGTTTTGTGACTGCTTTGTTGAATCCATGTATATTATAAGTTGGACGTGTCATCTCTGCATCTTCGTATCCCATTGCTTTGAATGTGCGATATAATAAGATATCAACTCCGCTTCCTGTATCTATAAGCGTTCTATCGGTCATCCATTCCTATGATTTATTTTTGATCGCAATAGTTTTTCCTCGTTCAGCTGTAACTGTGATTACCAATGGATTTATTTGGTTTAGATTTTCATGTTGAATTTCATCTGCTGCAAATGTAATCTCTACTTTTTCTCATTCTTTTAATAGAGACTCCTTTTCTACCGTTTCCACCTTCTTTCCTTTGTGATTTTGCTTATGAATCCTTCCAGTTATTCCCGTTTGAAAATCCGCATCAGAGATTGATTCTTCGGTTATAGAATTACACTGCATATCCCTACCTCTTCTTTGTATTGTTACGATTCTTGCTTTTTCCGTAGATTCTTTATTGTTCTTTCTTAGTTTTCCTTAAGTCTTCAGATCTATCTTCTTTTTCAAGATTTTGTAAACTTTCTAACAGGATTTATCACCCGTCCCTGTTTCTAGCGCCAAAAATGTAGTTGCCGATTTCCTCACAACCACGTTGCACTATAACTATAATCAAATATTAGGTAATCATCATTAAAATCTCCATTGATTTATCAAGACTTAAGTCGGTTTACAAGATGGATACAAGTATTACAACAATCTTATTTGCTCCTAGATTTACTTTCTCTCTCCTGATTTCTTATCTAACACCCACCAAAATAACTCTCCACAAGTAATAACCTCTCCACTTTATATAAGACCTTACATAGTGGATGACAGCTAAGAGATCTTTTATTTTCGGAATCTCTATGTGATACACTCGCTCATGTACAATCACTCATCCTCACACAGACCATACTTCGCACAGATCTTCACAATTTACTCGTGACTTTGCTGACATCATCTCAACCTTGATGTGTGCGATCTCCCTCGTTTAAGTTATATAGCCTTCACTTCGCATACTAACATGTGCTATATCTCACTCCTACAAACTGTTTTACTAGTTAAAGCAATCCATTCGCCTTCTCCAACCAAGCATAACGTCATCTTCAAGTATAACAAAGTGCACCTACAATCAAACACCATAATTTGGATGAGCGCGCAATAAGTGCAGTTTAAGAAGGGTGGGGATGAAACTTGTTTAACTAGATATGTTTTCAGTTTTCCAGCCAGAAATCACAAAGAAAGTCCTTCCAAGATGAATTGCAACGTTCAAATTCGCAAGATATTATGTTTATATTACCACAATTAACAACTTGTACTCCGTTGAGCACATAATTTATATTCTCTTTATTTTCATTAAATAGAGAACTTTAAAGTGGAGCATTTTAGGTCGGAAGACACAAGTTAAACGTAATAAGGCTGAAAGCACAAAAGAAAGTATGATCCATTCACCAAAATTATCACTTGCATTCAAAACAAGTGGACCTTTCTCAATCTTCTCTAAAGGGAAAGGTAAAGATATCGTTGGAAAAAAAAATCGTTTATCCAGTTGGACAAAAGCTTAACTTTTGAAGTTAATTTATCATATACAAGTAAGCACTTTCATAATTATCTTATTCACTTTCGTGTTTTAATTTAAGTGAACATACTAAATATAAGTATGCATCACTGAGAATAACTAAACATCTTCCAGTTAACAGTTGACTTCATTACGTTCACAAACTATAGTTTCACCAGAAAAAAATAAAAAAGAGAGAATATGAAAGAAAAAACAACATTCTTGTAAGTGATTGCAATATATACTAATTAATCCGCTTAGCCTTACGTTTGGTAGTTCTTTGATGAAATTTGGTAGGACAATATGTGCAATGAATCATTTCAACAAACAGCGGAAATAACATCCACAGAAACAATTTCACTGGCATGCAACCAAGCAATATTATAGGAACTATAATCCACGCCAATCTCTGGGAAAGCATAATATCCACCGCTGAACCAAAGGATATCATCATGGTGGCTATTGAAAAGAAGAGAGTCCCGAGACCTAGTATAAACTTTTGTGGTAGTGCTTTAAGAAAATCTTCTTCTGAATATCGTGATGTTAGAATGGCCAAGAACATAAGAATAGATGTAACGGAAGAGAATAGAGCTAAGGCATCTGCTACTGCAAAGACAATAAAAGAATTCTTGTTCAAAAGGATTGGGAGGCCGTTGATGTTTCCATTAGCATTATTGTAATTACCGCCAGGTACAGTAAAAACGGCAGCGAACACTACCGTGGAGATTAGTGTTGCTACTAACATACATGATTGTGCCGTATCTCTCATCCACTTTTCTCCTTCTTTCACTAAGCCTTTGTGTTTGTCTATAAATATCTGCTGAGCAGTATATCCATCTTTGTTTCTCACTCGCCTGTATCTCTCAAGCAAAATAAATTCCACCGCCTAATTAAAATTATATAGGTTAGAAACAAAAATATATTCGCAGAGCCAAGCAGCGACACTGATAATTAATTAAGTGTATAGGACCTAATAATCATGTATACTATATTATATATATAAAGATGAAAATATAAATCTTTTACTCCAATTAAGATGATCTTAACATTGGTACTTACCTTGAACCACTGCACTTCTCGTTGCATCTGAAGAGCAGCCCCAGAGACCAAGTTTAATTGGGTAGAGGGTGCTATATTAGCAGCATAGTGTAAGATAGAGTCACCTCTTTCATCAATTCTGTGATTCAGTTCATCCATGTCTTCCTCCATCTTTTTGCATATGAAATTAAATACTTTTTCGTTTCTTTCTCCAATAGCAGTTTGCACCACTGTTTGCCGCTCCATTTTAGACCAAATTAGGTAAGGGAACTTCTGGAGGCTCAGTTCTACAACTTCAGTTGTTCCGTATGTTATAGCTCTCTTCATGAGGCTAGATGTCTTAAAAAAATCTAAAATATCTGACTTGTTCATCGTCAAATCTAGTTGTTCTAACATAATAGACACCAATCTATAGGCTTGTTCATTGATATACTTCTGCTCGCAGAGATTTCTAATAAAAGGAACTGTAAAAGGACAAACCGAGTCAATAGGTTAGGTTCTCGAATAGAGGAAAATTAAGCTAATAAATAATGTTTACTCAAATGTACCTCGAGTTAAGTAGGTGATGAGGTAGACCAGGAAGAGAATCATTATATTTCCTCGACACATTGTCGAGAACTTTCTCGAGCTTTCCGGAAGGTGGTTCTCTGTGCCTGCTCGATCAAGGTCACTTGGAGCTGTTCTGTCAACTTGAGCAACTGTACTGCTGTCAAGGTTATTAGAATTGATTGTGCGCACTTGAAGAACTCTAGTACTTCTATCAAGGTCATTTGGAAATGTTTCACCCAGTTGGAGAAGTCTATTGCTAAAGTCATTATTACCAACCATTGAACCCGCTTGAGGAATTATACTGTTGTCAAGGTCGGTAGGTGCCCCTGTATCCATTTCAAGAATAGTATCGAGGTCAGTTGGGGTTGTTGTATCCACTTGTAAAACTGTACTGCTTCTAACACCATTTGATGCCATTCTGCACACTTGAAGATCTGTATTACTGCCAAGTTCATAGGGAGATGCCAAACTAATGTCATTTGAGGCCATTTCATCCAGTTGAACTGTACTATTGCCAAGGTGACTGGGAGCCGCTGTGTCGGGTTGACAAACTGTACTACTATGAACTTCTGTAGGAATCGTCGTGTCCGTTTCACAATTTGTACTTCTGCCATGTTCATTACGGGTGGTTGTGTCGATTTGAAGAACTGTACCGAGTAGGAGAAGCTGTCATTTGCAATTATAAAAAGTAACAACAAAGCTAATCCGGGTAAAATTAGTGTACTAACAAGGGTAGATAAGGTTCTGCCACCATGTTGTCTTATTTCCACTTCGAAAGGAAAATGGTCTCCGAACAAGCACTTCTAATGCACACACACCAGAGTCCGTCTTCTCGATGACTAACTTTGGGAACCGTTGCAGAAGAGACAATTCGATCTCTACATGCAAATGAGTGGTAGAATGTAACATCAAATAAATAAAAAATGGGTATATATCTCAGCTACACTATAAATTTGCACTTGTTACGTACCGTAAAAATTAGAATCAATTAAATCACACAGGAGGGAAGCACCATGAGGACCAGCGAAGACTTCTTTGTTAGTGGCAAAATAAAGATATTTCAAAGCCTCAGTTTGTCCATCCGAAACATACTTCGCAGCTGTGTGGAGTGGCACTCTTCCATAGTTATCACGTATCTGTGTCAAAGCGCCATTTCTTGTCACCATCAATTTAGCAACTCTGGTGTTTCCTTCCATGGCAGCAGTGTGAAGTGCTGTGAATCCATGTTTACTATCCTGTAGTTCAAGTTTTTCTGATGGCATGAGTTGTACAAGGTTTTCCACAAACGCCCACTTTGTATGATCTGCAGCTATATGAAGTGCTGTTTCTTTTTCGTTTGTGATCTCTACTGTCATCATCTCAGGATGATCGTTGAAAAAATTTTCAGCCCATGCCCAGTCGCCATGTTTTGCTGCTTCATGTAGTTGTATGTGTTCCTCAATAATGTGATGTCTTCCACGGTTCCCTTCGCCTTAGATTGATCCAAAATATAAAAAAGAAAATTAAAAATAATACCCCGGATTCCTTAGAGAGAAAGTTATGGTTTTAGCTATCCAGCTTACAAGGGCAAGTGGTACAACAAAGAATGCTAGGAAGTGAGGCCAACTGGTTAATTATTGGTCCAAGTAATAGACTCTAGGAAGGGCAAAGTTGATATTTCAGGTATTACTGATATTCTTAGCAAAATAACCTCCGTTTGTTTTGAAAGATCATTAATAACTCATAAAAACAACATTACAGAAGAGCTTAGCAGTGAATTACCTGGCTGTTCGGAATTTGATGCAGGGTTATTTCCAACTTCATCTGCCGGACCTTCAATTTCATGACCACTGCTGTTAAAATTAAATGTCCGTATCTGGTTATTACTAATGTTGACAGAACTATTTCGTCCTACAGCACCATCATTTCCTGCTACATGACGATTTAGTGCTGCTAATTCATTATTCATACTGGTTAAAATCCTTAATACTTGCTGTTGATGATTGACTTGAGATTCCATAAGTTCAAAAGAGTTGTTTCAGAACTACTAGCCACTGTTTGTCGATTGGCAATAATCTGATGACCTCTAGCTCGGTTTATGGAGTTGCGTGAAATTAATCGTAATCACAATTGTGGCTAGTAGGTAGAGTTCATTATTACGAGAGAAGAACGAAGTGTATAAATAAAAACATAAAATTAGTAAAGAGAACTAGATAGAAATATTCGAAACTCCACTAAGATGGCAACTTGGATTCTAAAGAGAAGAGGAGAATAATAGAAAAAGAAGAAAAGTTTCATTTCTTATAGGTAATCAACATCGAAAAGCCAAAGAAAAGATTCAATACAGTGTATCCAATCCACTATATGCATTTGGTCGTGAACTGACTGCTGCTTTCTCTATCTTTTTTGTTCTCCCACAATATTCAATTAGTTTGTGTATCATCTACTGTTCTTTTGTGCTTCTCTTTTTGATTAGTTTCTTTGGAAAGATAACGTTAAGGATTATCTTGTGATTTCATCATTTTTTACAACCTCTCAGTTGTTGTAGGAATTTATATTAGGTATCCACAAGGATAGTTACTTTTAACAAGAAAAAAAAAAAGTAAAATTAAAGTTTTCATGTTGATACTTCTTCTTCTTCATAGGCACGGAAAGATTAATGGCCAGGTGTGATCAGAAGTTAAGCTATATCACAATAAAATTAGGTAATCGATGGACCACACAATGTTGCGTATAGGTTTTGTTTACCATTTCCCCGAACGTACGTGCGTGAGTGTTTTGTACAGCGATAATGAGGACATACAGAAGGATATGTAAATATTTGTGATGACTTACTTGTGCTTGACTCTGGCATTTATGTTTTTCCATATCTAATTGAAGTTCTCTTTTTTCTGGATCCATATTCCGTCTGAATTGTCTCTTCCTTTCATATTCCACATCCATCGGTTCTCGGACTCGAGCTTGCTTTATTACTCTGAGGCTTCAATGGAATTCGGAGACTTCACTTGTCTCTAGATATAATGGTGTTTCTTCTGTAAGGGTAGAAGATCGTCTCGCCACATGGCTATACCAAAAGACCCGAAGTATGAAGGAAAATCTAACCAAAAGATCCTGTAACATTTATCCAAGTGCCCAGGTCAGTGACTTGTCAAATCAAAGTCGAAATCAACTTTTACCTACCCGCTCTGAGAAGCAAGGGTATGGTCCCGAGGAACCTTACCGAGATAAAGACAACAAAAAGGGACTGTTGGATTAGTCAACAAAATAATGTACCCGAAACATAATAAACGAAGTAAAGCTTCTTGGGTGGGAAGTCAACCTACGAAGAATAAAGGATAGGCGAAGTAATATTACCTGACTGAGAAGTTGGTCCCCGAAGATGATGAATTGTTGGACAAGAAATAAGACAGCTGTCCCGACAAGCCCCAAAGGTGTCAGCAAAAGGAAGGGAAGACTTAGTGAAAAGTAAAATAGACGAACACTAGTGGAACATAGTAGTTTCGCGACTGTGAAGCAAGTCAAATATATACGAGTTAAATGACTTGCTTTGGCAGTCGGGAAAAGGGTCGTTGTCTGAGCGTCTTTTTCATCTATGACGTGGCCATGCGGGTCGTTGAAAATATTATATCAACGACCGATGCTAACAGTTGGCACGTTATGACTGACCTCAATCAGTCATAAATATGAATCTTAATATATAAAAAGTAGATTCAGATTTGGCTGTCTGGCCTGATTGAATCTGACTAAATCTCAAATCAAACACAAATGAAACTCAAACCAGAATTCAAATGAGAATCAAAGGGGAGCAACGAGTAGTATACCGGTGACGAGGATGACAACTGAAGCTCAGACCGAAATAACGAACAAATGTGCACGCACTGAGCCATGTAAGCCGGAAATCGCACCACTATTCTCCTTAAAACAGAGGGAAGGCGAGAGCTTGCGAAGCATTGTTGCGAGGTGGGAGGAAATTTTCGACAAGCTGAAAGGAAGGATATCTGACGAGGACCTCGTACGATCATTCATCTATGCATTGTCAACAAACATTTGTTATTCATACAACTATTTAAGTTCAGGAATGAGATGCAGATGAGGGAACTGAAGGAGTACCAGCACTATTATGTCCACATAGAAGAAGGAAATCACTAATTGAGGAAGCACTACGAAAAGAAGATCATGTATCCAGTCAATATATTAAAAGGAGATGTAACAAGTTCCAGAAAGTGGTAATAATAAAATTTTGAATTTTGACGAATTAATTCAAGAATAAGAATTTTCGTACCTACAAAAGTAAGTGAAGAAAAACGAGCAAATAAGACCTCGCATTAGGAGACACAAAGATAACAAAATGAAAAGTTTTCAGGAAAACCTAAAACCTTCGCGTAGGAAGGCTGAGAATCCACGGCATGCACCCTAGTTCGCATGAAAGTGCAAGAGGCAAGTCCTAACGCTTGTCGTGAACAACTCTCAGATAAAATAAGCTAGGGGAAATGATAAGACATATCCGCTGAGGTTCCCTTTTAATGATGGTCTTCGGTGAGGGGTGCAGAAATATGATCAAGGCACCGACGTATTCGGTTGAGCTGCGGGTGCCTGGAACTTCTGGAGCGTTTCGGCCATGACTGTATGGCAAGTCTTGGCTACGATGCACTCGATCCCAAAGAAACCACACCTAGGGTGTGACTTCGTAACCATATGCCACATCGGCGAAGAGATAAAAAGTCACGAAAACAACTGATGTCGTAATAACCGGATGGGAGGAGACCAACATGCATGTTAGGGTTAACCTCCTTGAAGGGGCAATCAGGGGGAATATAAAGGGATGGCACCCTCCAGATTAGGGAGTTGTATGACCAATAAAAACAATACATGTTTTCCCAAACATCAAAGTGACTAAGTCACTGGAAATGCACAAACAATGTATATGGAAAAACTCCTTCTTCAAACAATATATATTAGTGATGCCGGGTTTTTCCACACCTACATAGCTATATTGATACCGGGTTGTTCCACACCTAATAAGAATAAAATATGAATTCATGTAGATATAAATGAAGGAGCGTATCATATATACCACACGTGGAAATTCTCATTTCTCATAACAATTCATATTGACAACAAAACATTACAGGTCCTTTCCAATTCATGGAAAGATTCAAAGAATCAACAAAACAATCATAATACAAACTAAATAAAGCATGAAATGCACAAACTGAATATGCATGAGTTTGTTAAACATAAACTTTTGTAAAAGAAACAACAATGGTTTCAAAAGAGTTAAAAGTATTCCCACCTATTTTGATGACAAGCCACGCCTACCTCGAGATCCACTGGTTCGTCTTTTGAATCGATCGTTGTTAATATAGAATAGCTGTTAATAACACAAGAACTCTAAGAACCTAGCCAAAATGGCTCACACAAGAATCATACAAGTCTTTCTAGTGATTCTAGGCCCATTTAAGGTTCTACACCTTTTATGTAACTATCTTTAACATCTCTAAGGTTTACTAATTCAATTAGTTTGGTTCTATAGTCTATTAGCTAAGTCTTATGATTATCTACAACTTTATAGAAGACACCAAAGGTCTATTCGGATCATAGGGGGTCCAAAATATCAAACTAAGAATACATGGAGCCAAGCCCAAGTCCACTAAACAAGGCCAATAATCCAAGGCTCTAATTGGTCAACTAACGGGGAAACTTAACAGGCAACGGGTCTCTAACAGTAAACGTCGGTCAAAGGTCAAGTCCAAGGTCAATTGGGTCAGATCGGTCAAGGTCCACTGAGTCAAGCCTGGTCCACTGAGTCAACTCGGATCAATTCCTAAATACCGAGTTAACTTACACAGCTAAGCTGATCGGTTTAATCAAACAAGTCAGACAACTGACAGGGATGACAAATAGGCCACAAGCCTAAGCTAAACCTATATTACAGATTTCATTTCAATAACAATCTATTCATTCTTTCTAAATGAACTTCAAAATCAATTACAAATACAAGTTACAATTATAAATTACCTGCAATTGCAGTTCCAAGCTTTCATTCTTTCTACCAGACTATTAACTCAACTTCACCACATTCATCTAACTCTCATTCAATTACCTCAAAGTAATCTCCTTTCCAGCAATACAAATCAACCCTTCTTCTTGCTTAACTGGATTCTGCAAATCTTCTTCTTTAAACTCTAATTCAGGTTAAACCCATCTCCAATTAATCCTCTAGAGTACCAAATACATCTTCTAATCTTCTCAGAGATTCTTCTCATGAACCCTAATTAACTGATTTATTAAATTTCTAATAATATTTTCAATTTCTTCCTTTAACATCTTCACAACCTCATTCAACTGAAACTCCCTTTGTTCTTCATCAATCCACAACTCGATATCATGTCGATTCCATTCAAGTCAAAATCAGACAAACCCTAACTTCCATTTACCTCCATCTTCTTCTTCCCGATTCAAACAACACTACTAACCATCATCACTTAATATTTCTCCTAAGATGATCGATCTCACAAGATCAAAACACTCTCAGAATCTCCAGAGGAGAAGAACAGAAGATGAAGAAGAGAGAGGAAGAATGTAGAATATGAAAGAAGAATAAAAGAGATATCGAGTGTATCCTCTCTGTCGATTGGGGATAAGTCGACCAGAAATTACTAATACACCCAGTATCTGCATAAAGGCAGTCAGGAGATAAGGATCCAAGTTACTATTTTCCCTTCATGCATCTCAGATAATATCTTCTTCGTCTAGTATCCGAATGACACGTTCGAGTAGTTCATTTCGTCTAACTCTTCGAGATCTATCGGGTGGTACTAATTTCGTATCTAAATCGTTGTTAGATTAATTCCTATTAATTAACGTTCGAGTTAAACTAATCGATTCATTAGCGTTTAATTCGTCTCTTGACTAGTCTAATAGCGTTGATGATAGACGCATTTATGTGTCTATTTTGATCTCTTTTATGTATTTTATTAGTACCCATTTGTTCTCATTATGATGTTTTTATGTTTGTTTAGGTGTTTTTGGAGAAATACCCTTGTATGGAAAGAGTTTCTCAAAAAGTGATGATTTACACCCCGGATAAAAGTACTATAGGCACCCTAGAATTGTCCCGGAAACGTCCCAGAAATGTCCCGGAGGAAACCAAAAAAATTACTATTTCAACCCAAGAATTACCATTTCAGCCCAAATTACTAAGGGGACACCAAGACAGGATAGGGGGGCACCCCTCTTCTTCATTTGAATATCGATTTTGGCGGCAAAAATGTTCACAACACAGGAGAATTTTCTATCGAAGAAATGAAGTAGTGGTCGGTCGATTCAATGGCTGAATTTTGGTATAAAGATGTGATATAGGTTGAGGAACACAGTATGGGTGACGGAATCGGTCAATTTTGGCTAAAATTCCTGGTTCGGTTCACCAAACCAAAACAGAGCAACACGCACTGTAAGCGAGCTCAAGTGTGTTTCTGCTGTGCATGGAGTGATGTGGAGGTGCGGGAAAGCTTCTGAGGCTGAAAAAACTAATTTGGAGCGTTTTGGGAGCGAGTTAACGTGTGGAAATTCTATAAATGGTAAGTATTCTCATTTTTGGGCAGCAAAAAAATAATCGAATTAAAGAGAAAATATACGCAATCAATGGTCGTATTTCTTGCTCCAAAACACTATAAATACAAGTATCGGTCATTGGGAAGAGGCTGTCGGGAGTTTGGGGTCGAGAGGAGGTCCAGAGAAGCAAAAATCAAGAGCTGATGAAACTCTGTTGCTGCTTGCTGATGAAGAACACCAAGAACACGAAGAACGACCAACCACAACAGTCGTTTTACAACAGTGTTAACGACTCACACATGTGGGTCGTACATCAGGCAGTCTTATTTCCACAGCATTTGCGACAGGACAGCAGCAGTCTTATTTTGTCACTGAAGTTCTCTGGTTTTTTATTGTATTTATCATATTCTCATCATTTGTAAACCATTTTTGATCCATAATAAATTATTCTAAGAGAATTTTTACTATGATGAGTTAAGCGCCAACACTGGGACGACAGAGGAGGCCGAGCTTCATACATGGGTAATTTTATTAATTCTTTTTAAGACTTTTGCATTAAAAATTAATTGAAATATGATTTGATTAAATTGGGTGTTATTTGATTAGATGGGTCATGCTTAGCTTAGGTGATTTGATGTTCCATGCTTAACATTTACAACCAATGTTTTGAGAATCGACTTTGGCAATATAAGAGTCAATATAAGTTTTGAGCGATTATTGTTGAGAATAAATCATTGATCCTTATGTTATGAAGATTGGCCGAATCATTAGTCCCATTACCTCTCTACCAATTTGTCAATATTTTTGTATATATTTGTATTTTTAAATCTTTACAAGTCCGAGCAACGAACTTTTACTACCACTTTCAAAACTACAACAAAATGGCGCCGCCGACGCGGACTTGTATATAGGTTTATTTTTATTATTTTTTTATTATTTGTTCCTTTTTACTTTGTCTTTTTTCTTTTATTTACAGGTTCGAAGTGGAGCACTAAGGACTTGGAGAGGAAAAAGCTTAAAGCGAAAAGCGAAAAGAGAAGAAAAAAGGACAATTTTAGGATTTAATTTTTAATTTTTTTTAGAGTGTGTGTGAAAAACTGTAAAAAAAATTTATTTTGGACTTTAAACAATTGGACTTTGTTTTTTTTAACCCTACGGAAGGGTATTATTATTAAAAAAAAATTTATTATATAAACTGTGTGCAGGGAAGGACGACGATTACTATATCGTCTCGGCCCCTCGGGTTCGCACACGGCATAGGAGTCGTGGCCCGAGTCGACAACAACGGTTCATCCCCCGTATGGTACGGGAGGTAAGTCTAATCGAAACACCCGCGAATCTCTTGCAAGCGGGTTACTGTCTTCCTTAGGGTGATAATTGTTTGAGGACGAACCGGACTGTCGTTATTTTCCTAGTAAAGGGCAAGGCCTGGCCTAAACAAGATAAGGGTTCGGTTTTCATCACCGCTCCCTTCTTGCCCGCCTTAGGAAAACGAAACCTAACGCGAACCCAAGCTTAAAATTTGGAATAGAACGAGACCGATAGGGTAACGAGATTAATAGGAAACTCGTTCGAAAAATATTGGTTGCTCTTTAAGCACACTCCAAAGTTCATGATGGTTTCTGTGAGTTGAATGCGTGACTGCGCCTCCTTGTGATAGCGGTGAGGCCTTGGGTATCAAAGCTCCACTGAGCTTCCCTCGCCTCAATTCAACTTACTTTGACTCAGATTGATTCCAGAGGGGTTTGCTCAAATTGCAACGAATTCCCTTTCGAAAGATAGAAGCTGGTCTAGAAAAAATATAAGTGGAGCCATCATGCTTTTTGTTTGCTAGAAATCTTTAGGTTTGTTTTGGTGGAGTCGAGTCGGCCTTGTTTGTGGTTGTGTAGAATTCCCTTGCAATTAAGAATGTCGAACTGGTATGATAGAAGCCAATACAATGAGTATCGACCTGAATTTGGATATGGACATCATCAGTTTTATGACCATGGTGAGAATAGTAGTTTGGAACGCCAACCTTTTCAAGGTTATGGTTCATACCATAGTGAGCCCAATTACTATCCACACACGAATTGGTCTTACGAGCAAGAAAATCAGGAATATTATAGTACTAGTCATGCGTTTTTGTAAAATTACTTAAAAACTAGCCCTGATTATGACATTTCTAAACCTGTTCAATCTCTAGAAGAAACCTACCAACAAATTCGAAGGGAGTATGAACGTGCAGTTAGTTCAAGAGAAGAGTGTACACAACGGTCTAAGATATTCAATGAGACTTGTGAACGTATAAGTGTTACGCTCAGTGAAATTCAAGCACGTTTAGAGGCAGAAAATGAACAGTTAGCTAATGCTGCTCGAAATAATCTAAATTTACAAAATAGTGTTTCCAATTCTACCCTTGATATCAATAGTGAATATTTTCCCAATCTAGAGGACGAGGTTAGAATAAAAGACACTACTTATTTAGATAAGGTTGAATCATCTTTGTACTATTATGATGATGAGGATAGTAGTAATGAAGAATCTGAAATATGTAGGCATAGTGATCAGGAATCTATTAATCCAATTGAGCTTTATAATGATTATATTATTTCTAGTTCAAATCCAAATAATTTGTATTATTATTCACCTATTCAAAAGGACGAGGATTTGATTAGGGATACCACCGTTTTAGACGATGTAGTTTTTCCTTTTGATTACGGAGCCGATAGTGGTTTAGTGGAACGGGTTCATTTCAAAAATACTGTTTTAGAGTCTAGCGACTTAGAAACAATAGTCTTGGAAGAAGAAGATAGACCCGTAGAGATGAGTAAAGATGCACTACCTGATAATAAATTAGAAGAATCAATTGACCATTTTCAAGAATCTAATGATCCAGAAATTAGGGAGATTGTTACTAGTCTATCTAGAGACACTAAAAACTCTAAGTTTGGGGGTGATTATCACCTTCATAGTGCCTTACCTTTAACTCTCAGAAAGTCCCTTCACTTAGGACTTGATATCTCTGCCTCGACAATTTTACAAGATTACCTTCATGCTCGTTTACCCGAACCTAATGATATCCAGGAAGAAGTTCAGTCGTTAGAAACCCATCCTCTGGTTGATGTGGTTTGCCCAGGCTATGATCCCCAGATTGACTTTGTTTTCCCACCAAATAGTTTTTTTCCAACTGTGGGAACGTTTATATTCCAAATGTGTCGAATATTAAGTTGTGAGACTAAACCTAAATGCCTTAGGAAATTAGAATCGACACATTTTCTTAAGAATGACCACTATTCTCATTGTGGTCAATTTTGTAAGTCATATCTGATTGACTTAGAGGATCCACAATTATTTAGGTTATTACTTTGTGATTCCAAGTTCTTATTTCAGTTTTTCCAGACTTTAGGACCTAATAATTTGGATCCAACCTATGAAGAAACGCAGCCAATGAAAATATTCTATTTAGACCCTTTCATAGAACCTGAACCTGAACCGCAATTAGCGATAGTTTTTAGGAAACTAGGTAAGGGCATGCTTTTCTTGTCCATTTTCTTGGTTCACTGCAGTTTCCTATGGTCAGCTCTTTTTGGTTTTGAAGACCCACAGTTATTTCGACTGTTACTTTATGGTTCGAGTTGACCAATCCTTTTCTAAGTCTGGCTGAAGACTTTAAACTTAGCACTTCTTGGGAGGTATCCCATGCTCATGCAACACGGTAATATCTTTCCTTAACTCTTTCGCTTCAAATGTTAACAGTTTCTCCTTGTTCATGCTTTTAGTTTCATCTTTAGAACATTGAGGACAATGTTAGATTTAAGTTTGGGGGTATGGGAAAATCTTTTAGTTGCAATAAATAAACTCCAGAGCCAAGAAATTTACGCCTATTAAGGATAGCACTAACCAATCTAAGTGGATGGAAACATTTTTGTTTTAGGAGTTGAGGAACCAATCTGACTAGATGGAAACATCTATAGAGTCTATTCACAAAAGCACAGAGCTCAGGTGTTAGAAATAACATGATAGTTTCGCCATATGTCGTCGAGTCCTTTTCACTTTCTATTTTTTCTTTTATTTCAAGTGATGTGGTGGGGCACACGATTCAATTTGTTACCTTTTCTAGGGTGAAATAGAGTGACTGAGTTACAAAAAAAAAAAAAGACCGGACCAGTTAGACCAATCGGAATAAGTATTAACACTTGGATAGCAATATGCGTGTGTTCTCCCTGTTTCCGTCGCCTAAGCATTCGTGGAATACTGGACCCGTGGGAACTATCGTGTAATCTGCTGACAAGAACCATGCGCTTGGATCAAAAAGATCTATTCATGCCGTTAAGTTAAAAAAAAAGGTTATTGTTATGTGTAGTCAACTGCTGGTTCCCTTGTATTTGCCAGTTTGTTGATCTAGATTTAAGTTATTGACCACTGGTTCCCTTGTATATGCCAGTGTGTTAATATTAGTCAGACCGGTATCTCAGTCATTTAGGTTAGGATCATCTTGGCAGAGGCCTTCAGACAGATATGGGAAACACCGTTCGCTTTTCAACCATCTATATTTTTCTTTTTCCAACTTCTTAATCTTTTCATGTGATTAGTTTGACTCCGAGTATGATGTCCATCGTGAAACTATCTTAGTAGAGCTCTGTCACTTATATGAATTTTAGTATGCTTGAGTGCAAACTCGTATACAACAATTGGAATTTCGCGTCAGGGTACTTCCTCCTGTAATTAATAAGTATGCCAACCAAGGAGGTTCTTTAGTGCTTTCCAAGATTTTTCGTAGATAGCTAGGGTCTGGAGTATTGGTTTTTGTGGGTACACCTCTGATAAACCCACCCGAGATTAACTCGGTCACTTTTCAAGAATAAAATTTGCTCGAGGACTAGCAAATAATAAGTTTGGGGGTATTTGATAGACACATTTATGTGTTTAGTTTGATCTCTTTTATGTATTTTATTAGTACCCATTTGTTCTCATTATGGTGTTTTTATGTTTGTTTAGGTGTTTTTGGAGAAAATACCCTTGTATGGAAAGAGTTGCTCAAAAAGTGATGATTTACACCCCGGAGAAAAGTACTAAAGGCACCCCAGAAATGTCCCGGAAACGTCCTAGAAATGTCCCGGAGGAAACCATAAAAATTACTATTTCAACCCAAGAATTACTATTTCAGCCCAAATTACTAAGGGGACACCAAGACAGGATAGGGGGACACCCCTCTTCTTCATTTGAATATCGATTTTGCGGAAAAATTTTCACAGCACAGGAGAATTTTCGATCGAAGAAATGAAGTAGTGGTAGGTCGATTCAATGGCTGAATTTTGGTATAGAGATGTGATATAGGTTGAGGAACACAGTATGGGTGACGGAATCGGTCAATTTTGGCTAAAATTCCTGGTTCGATTCACCAAACCAAAACAGAGCAACACGCACTGTAAGCGAGCTCAAGTGTGTTTCTGCTGTGCATGGAGTGATGTGGAAGTGCAGGAAAGCTTCTGAGGCATGAAGAAACTAATTTGGAGCGTTTTGGGAGCGAGTTAACGTGTGGAAATTCTATAAATGGTAAGTATTCTCATTTTTGGGCAGCAAAAAAATAATCGAATTAAAGAGAAAATATACGCAATCAATGGTCGGATTTCTTTCTCCAAAACACTATAAATACAAGTATCGGTCATTGGGAAGAGGCTGTCGAGAGTTTGGGGTCGAAAGTAGGTCCAGAGAAGCAAAAATAAAGAGTTGATGAAACTCTGTTGCTGCTGCTGCTGCTGATGATGAAGAACACCAAGAACAAGAAGAACGACCAGCGACAGCAGTCGTTTTACAACAGTGTTAACGACTCACACATGTGGGTCGTACATCAGGCAGTCTTATTTCCACAGCATTTGCGACAGGACAGCAGCAGTCTTATTTTGTCACTGAAGTTCTCTGGTTTTATTGTATTTCTCATATTCTCATCATTTGTAAACCATTTTTGAGCCATAATAAATTATTCTAAGAGCATTTTTACTATGATGAGTTAAACCCGAACACTGGTACGACGGAGGAGGCCGAGCTTCATACATGGGTAATTTTATTAATTCTTTTTAAGATTTTTGCATTAAAAATTAATTGAAATATGATTTGATTAAATTGGGTGTTATTTGATTAGATGGGTCATGCTTAGCTTAGGTGATTTGATGCTCCATGCTTAACATTTACAACCAATGTTTTGAGAATCGACTTTGGCAAAATAAGTCCATATAAGTTTTGAGCGATTATTGTTGAGAATAAATCATTGAGCCTTATGTGATGAAGATTGGCCGAATCATTAGTTCCATTATCTCTCTACCAATTTGTCAATATTTTTGTATATATTTGTATTTTTAAATCTTTACAAGTCCGAGCAACGAACTTTTACTACCACTTTCAAAACTACAACAGTTGACGAGATTGAGGGTCTTTCTATTCTCCCCACCTTATATCATTTTCGTCCTCGAAAATCAAACCATCCTTTTGGTCTTCAAAAACTCCCAACCTTATAGAATAATCCTACCTCCTATCTAAGAGCAAACAATATAAAACAAAGCACAAACTTATATGGCTTTCTAGAACTACGATCTTTGGATCTAAGTTCAACTATGTTGATTTAAGTTCTATCAAATAGGGAAGTCTAAGTTTCTTGCACTAGTTCCTGTTTTATAAAAAAAAATCTGTTTCTAATTACAATGAAGAATCCTACAAATCTTTCTAAGTGAAATTATGTCTATCGGTTTCCTAAAGAATTAGACCAAGCTTCTATGATCAGTCATCTCTGAATGCAGTTGCCCTGTCAAGGTTTTCCAGGCCCAACAATGCCTTCCTACGAACAGAAAAAACACAACCTTCACAATTCCCCAATGCTGGATTAACAAAACGTTAACTTATTACGACTAACTAATCTCTAAACTTCTACCATAACTTGTGTAACCTATCATTTTTACTTCACTACATATATAACAACCAAACAAACAAATCAATCAATCAATTAGTTCTTTTAATTATTGACAGCTTTTAGTGATTAAGATTTATCTCACAACCCAACCCTGTTCAAAATAATCTGGTTCACTAACTAGCACTGCCTAATTCTATTTTTTCCCATATAAGATCTAATAGTGAGCTCTGATACCAACACTGTAGCGCCTCTTAATATAGCAGCTGACTAATCCAAAAGATTAACTAAATAAAGAGGCACTACGAATCTAAATCATTTACTTAAACATTCCATTAAGAAATCTTCTACAAAACTTAACCCAAAACTAACCCGCTCATAAATGTATTTATACAAGAACTCCTCCCAAATGATACATATACAATAGTCATTTGGTTTGTAAAACATAATATACAACATAATAAACATAGCAGAAGTTAACTAATTAATGGAGTCAACTCCTCGAAGCTTTCGCTGCGCAACTCTGATCTGTCTCTGAAACTGAAAGTGGGAATGGGTGAGAACATCATCCCTAGAGGGGTGCCCAGCAGGAATAACATTTAACTTTAAAGAAATCATGAGAAAGATTTGGAAAACAATACATGTTTTCCCAAATATCAAAGTGAATAAGTCACTGGAAATGCACAAACAATGTATATGGACAAAATCCTTCTTCAAACAATATATATTAGTGATGCCGGGTTTTTCCACACCTACATAGCTAAATTGATGTCGGGTTGTTCCACACCTAATAAGCATAAAAGCTGAATTCATGTAGATATAAATGAAGGAGCATATCCTATATACCACATGTGGAAATTCTCATTTCCCATAACAATTCATATTGACAACAAAACATTACAGGTCCTTTCTAATTCATGTAAAGATTCAAAGAATCAACAAAACAATCATAATACAAACTAAACGAAGCATGAAATGCACAAACTGAATATGCATGAGTCTGTTAAACATAAAGTTTTGTAAAAGAAACAATGGTTTCAAAAGAGTTAAAAGTATTCCCACCTCTTTTGATGACAAGCCACGCCTGCCTCGAGATCCACGATCCACGATCCACAATAGTTAATATAGACTAACTGTTAATAACACAAGAACTCTAAGAATCTAGCCAAAATGGCTCACACAAGAATCATACAAGTCTTTCTAGTTATTCTAGGCCCACTTAAGGTTATACACCTTTTATTTATCTGTCTTTAGCAACTCTAAGGTTTACTAATTCAATTAGTTTAGTTTTATAGTGTATTAGCTAAGTCTTATGATTACCCCCAACTTTATAGAAGAAACCAAAGGTCAATTCGGACGATAAGGGGTCCAAAATATCAAACTACGAATACATGGTACCAAGCCCAAGTCCACTAAATAAGTCCAATAATCCAAGGCCTGGTCTAATTGGTCAACCAACGGTCAAACTTAACAGTCAATGAGTCTCTAACAGTCAACGGTCAAGTCCAAGGTCAACAAGGTCAGATCGGTAAAGGGCCACTGAGTCAAGCCTGGTCCACTGAGTCAACTCGGATCAATTCCTAAATACCGAGTTAACTTACACAGCTAAGCTGATCGGTTTAATCAAACAAGTCAGACAACTGACAGGGATGACAAATAGGCCATAAGCCTAAGCTAAACCTCTATTGCAGATCCATTTCAATAAAAATCTATTCATTCTTTCTAAATAAACTTCAAAATCAATTACAAAGACAAGTGACAACTATAAATTACCTGCAATTGCAGTTCCAAGCTTTCACTCTTTCTACCAGACTACTAACTCAACTTCACCACATTCATCTAACTCTCTTTCAACACAATTCAACGCTTTAACTTCTCTCTGGTAACACCACTATGACTCAACCATAACAACAGAAACTTAACCCCATCTCCTGAAAATCAACTACATCTCAAAACAACATTACTATTTAACAAACATACCACTTGCCTCAATCATCTACATCACCACCTCCAACTTTTATTCATTGCCACTAACAAAGCAATACTCACTTTTATCCAACTCATACCACCACCAGTTGAACCACAAATATACCATGTCCACATCAACTTCAGAAACCATTGCAGTGACCCTAAACAATCATTTAAACTTCAATTGTATCACTTCAGACGTATACCTAATTCACCCAACCACAACAAGATCAACCCAAACCTTAAACATCCACTCTAGGTCTGTATTTTTACTAACATCTTTAGTCTGATAAACATCAATCTCATAAATAACCCAAATTGAAACAGACCTAATCAACAAATTCACTTTCAAACTCAATTCAATATCACCGCAAGATCATACATTTCCAGAACTCCACCAATTATCCATGACTCCTGTAAATTAGATTACTTAAAAACCAGTTCAAAACTGCATTCCTGCATAACTTGAATATCTATACCAGTTCCCTGTAACTTAGCATATATCAAGACCACAACCAAAACCTCATTCCATACTCATCTTGCAAACACAATATCATTGACAATCACCTATACATAACCAATGGAAATGAAATTCTTTACTAAATCAATTTAGAGAAAACAATTACCTCAAAGTAATCTCCTTTCCAGCAATACAAATCAACCCTTCTTCTTGCTTGACTGGATTCTGCAAATCTTCTTCTTTAAACTCTAATTCAGGTTAAACCCATCTCCAATTAATCCTCTAGAGTACCAAATTCATCTTCTAATCTTCTCAGAGATTCTTCTCATGAACCCTAATTAACTGATTTATTAAATTTCTAATAATCTTTTCAATTTCTTCCTTTAACATCTTCACAACCTCATTCAACTGAAACCCCCTTTGTTCTTCATCAATCCACAACTCGATATCATGTCGATTCCATTCAACTCAAAATCAGACAAACCCTAACTTCCATTTACCTCCATCTTCTTCTATCCGATTCAAACAACACTACTAACCATCATCACTTAATATTTCTCCTAAGATGATCGATCTCACAAGCTCAAAACACTCTCAGAATCTCCAGAGGAGAAGAACAGAAGATGAAGAAGAGAGAAGAAGAATGTAGAATATGAATGAAGAATAAAAGAGATATCGATATCCTCTCTGTCGATTGGGGATAAGGTCGACCAGAAATTACTAATACACCCAGCATCTGCATAAGGGCAGTCACGAGATAAGGATCCAAGCTACTATTTTTCCTTCATGCATCTGGGATGATATCTTCTTCGTCTAATATCCGAATGACACTTTCGAGTAGTCCATTTCATCAAACTTTTCGAGATCTATCCAGTGGTACTATATTCGTATCTGAATCGTTGTTAGATTAATTTTTATTAATTAATGTTCAAATTAAACTAATCGAGTCATTAGCGGTTAATTCGTCTCAGCGTTGACGAACTTGAGAATCTTTACACTGCTATGATGGTTTTGATCGGCCAATGCTCAATAAGAACAAGAGGCAAGTATATACTTTTATATGTTGTGTTCTTAAGAGCACTAACTAAAACTTGAAAAATCAAAGAGCATGGGAAAAGGGAGAAGCTAGCACTAACACTTTAAACTAAAGAAATACAAAGGCAGAAATGAACAAGGATACGACCTATTTTTTGTTACCAAAGCCATGAAGCATATAATGAGCTCGAGTGCTCACTTATGAAAACACCGAAAAGGATACGAGAGGTGAGTATTACACTCTTGCGTAATACTTTGCGCAAGTATATACTTGATGGGATGGTCAGTAGAGGCGTGAAGCCTGGGAAAGTGAGTTGGCCAATTACGATTGCGATACACAAATAAATAACCATGCTTGTCAAATTGTATCAAACAACCAAATATTCTGCCCCCAAGCTTGGGAGCGCCCACATAAATTGTGTTAAAAATACCAAGGACGGGAGGGAGAAGTCAACAGAAAGAAAAAGATCAAGGCTCTTGCTGGATAGGTTGGCCCTCAGTGATCTCAATATCGGGCATACCTCGGCTAAATTCACGCCAGTAGAAGCGATTTCCTTCGGCTCACCTTCTTAAACCTTCTCTTCTTCGATCCATCCATCACTGCCATCATCTTCGGACCTCGTTTCCTCGCCAGCAGGTATGGCTCTCTCACCACGAGAGGGTTCTTTATCAGGAAAGATCTCGAGAGGGAATGTGGGATGAGGGATGCCTTGTTCATCACAATAGTCGATAAAGAGAGACATCAGATGAGCTTGGGTGTTCTTGCGAGCATTCCTCGCCACTATTTTGGAATCATCCACCATGTCGTCCATGTCTCAGTTCAAGTCTGCAACCTATGCTTGGAGACGAGAAGTCTCGTTGCGAAACTCGTCCCTCTCGTGAGAAAGATTAAGAATTTGATTCTGAAGGCGATTCTCATTTTCTGCAAAATGAATGATTCTGTGAGAAAAATATAAGAATGATATAGTCAGGACTACTCATAAGGCCTAAACTACCTTCTTCTTGCGAGATTGTATCATTTAAAATTTCTTGAATATCTGAATACAAATGATCTAGTCTGGAGACTTCAAGATCCGATTCCTTAAGTTGAACACATAGATTATGCTATGCGTTGTCCCAACCCTTGCCATGACCGGACTTCGAGGTTTCCTTTCTGGTTGAATAACGAGGGAAGCCTTGTTCTTGCGAGAAGAGGTAGGTTTGTCTTGAGGAGAAGGCTTAGAAGACTTTGGGCGGGAGGAGCCCTCTAACTGATTCTGGAGAAGCTCCACCTTTTTCTTTAAGCAATCAATCTCCTCGTTCAAGCCGGTTACCTTCCTACGAGAATTGCGGAGATTAGCTACATCCTGGTTCTTCACGTTGACTACCCGAGCCTTATCCTCCTCTAACGTCTTAACTAAAAGCCGGGTTGAGGAATGGAGGTTCTGAGAGGTAGTAAGGGAATTGTTGACTCGCTGAAGTTCAGACCCCAAACGTTCATTCTCCTCATGAAGGTGGTGGTTAAACTCTTCGTTACAGGAACTATCAACGGTTAAACGATCCACTTGAGAGTAAATGGTCTCAACCTGCTCATTCAAGACCGCATTTTCCCCAACATAACAATCGGTTTGAGTCGAAAGATTCAGGTTCTCGGCACGAATATCTTCTAACGAGGTAGATACTCTGAAGGCATCGTTTTGAAACTTCATGCAGCGAGCTTGATAACAAGCGAAATAAGAAAAATAATAGATGCAAAGGAAAAAGAAGGGACGGGCTTTACAAGGGAGGGATCTTACTTGGTAACTTTTCCACCTTCTTCTCCTGCTTGCGCGAGGATTCTTTCTCCTCCTTGAGCTCCTTAGTCAAAGTCTCGATCCGGGTAGCATCTCTCTTCATCCTCTCGCGAGTAAGACTGGTATCAATTATACTCTCCATATGACGGTTAACCTCCTGCGAAGTAGAGAGTCAGAATCGACAAATAAGACGAGGAAACCTGAGAAGAAGTTGACGAAGAATAGGGAAAGATCACCTGGTTCAGAAAATGCCTAGATCATACATAGGATGAGTCAATTCAGACAATGCCTTTTGCTTTCCCATTTTGTCGGCAGTAGGGACTTCGTCGGATTTCTTGGGATGGTCAGCAGGAGGAGGTGAAACGGAAGCCTTAGAAGGAATGGTTAATTTCGTACGAGAAGGCTGGGGTGTAACAGAAAGAATAGGGGAGACAGGTGCACTTTGGTAGCTCGTCAGGCTGACCACATCCAAAGTCATACGCTTCCTCTTAGATTCACCAGAAAGGGGAGATGGGGAAGTACCAGTCTGAAAATAGCCAGTCATAGAAAGGAATGAAAGGAAATGCAGAGACAAATACGAAGTAGTGGCTTTCAGCGAATAAAAATGTACCTGATTAGGAGGGGGAGAATGATCGCGCTTTCTTTTCTCTTTTAGTTGATGAAGGAACAGGTTGCTTGATGAGAGGAATTTTTTCCTGAAAGATCAAGGAAATTAGAATCCACAAGGATGATACGAGAACAAAGTATTAGTGGCGAAGTAGTCACCTGATGACGAGCGGGCGATGCAGTGACTACATCCTTGGCTTTATGGTCCTTGAGGAGACCAGCGGTAGGCATCTCGTACTAATGAGAGAAGGAAGAAGTTGTCACGGCAAAGTTAAGAAAGCAGCGAAGCAAAAGGGCCAAGGAAAAGGGACAATACCTCGCGAGGAATGGACCAGTGAAGCTTCCAAGGCTGACAACCGGAGAGATAGCAATTCTTCGGGAGGGGGCCTTTGCGAGGTACACCTTTCTCATCCACACCCCAGACCCAGGGACCCTCTACGACAAGAGGAAACATCATCCAGTCCTCATAAACTGTTAGGCGAATATGGTCAGCATCAAGAAGAAGAGCCTTTGATGGAGCCGAGAGAGACCTTCGGACAAGGTCAAGACCCCATTCCTGGTGCTTTCTGGTGCTTGAGAACCTAGCAGAATAGTTGGACATGAAGAAATCCACGTTGTAATCGCGAGGATCGAATGACTCTGGAGCTAAAGGAACCAACCAAGTCCTTCCTTCTGAACGAAACTTGAATTCGTTCGAGGTACGGATTGTATCACCCGAAAGCTGGAAGACTCCACACTGTAGGTTGTTGAGAATCTCGAAGAAAATAGGGTTGGATGGGTCGTACAAAGGGAAGGTTAACCCAGCGCGCAGTTGACCCAGAGCGATGATCAACCTGTCAATCGATCAAGTATCAGTTTGAATCCAGCGCAGGTTCAGTTCCATGTCTGGAGACGCAGGAAGAGAAGGATTCATAGAAGAATCGACAGCGGGGGATAGTGTAAGACCCATCTTTTGAAAAACTGTTTGAAATTCGCTCATGACCTCGAGAGGAGTAGATGACGAAACTGAGTTAGAAGCCATAGAAGCAGGCAGAAGAACTAAGGAAGATTGAGAGAAAAGAAGAGCAGTGATATAGCAGACAACAGCACGTGGAGTCGGTGGGGACATTTATAGCTAGAAGAAGACGACCGGGAAAAGTCGGTGGGCGACACGTTCGAGGAATTCTGACCGGTGCTAGCCGGTCATTATGAGGGTGTGGCCACGTGGAGTCTTAGGAAATAAAGAACATGGACTACATGGGTGTAAGGCGGTTCTTATTCTGCTCGTGTGTTACTCGAGCAGAACAAGAAAAGGAAAAATGTAAGGGTAGAAAATCGTATCGCCACGTGGCTACACCAAAAGATACGAACTATGAAGGAAAATCTAACCACAAGATCTTTTAACATTTACCCACCCAAGTGCCCAGGTCAGTGACTTGTCAAATCAAAGTCGAAATCAACTTTTACCTACCCGCTCTGGAAAGCAAGGGTATGGTCCCGAGGAACCTTACCGAGATAAAGACAACAGAAAGGGATTGTTGGAGTAGTCAACAAGATAATGTACCCGAAGCATAATAAACGAAGTAAGGTTTCTTGGGTGGGAAGTCAACCTACAAAGAATAAAGGATAAGCAAAGTAACATTACTTGACTGAGAAGTTGGTCCTCGAAGACATTGAATTATTGGACAAGAAATAAGACAGTTGTCCCGACAAGCCCCAGAGGTGTCAGCGAAAGGAAGGAAAGACTTAGTCAAAAGTAAAATAGACGAACACTAGTGGAAAATAGTAGTTTCGCGACAGTGAAGCAAGTCACATATATACGAGTTAAATGACTTGCTTTGGCAGTCGGAGAAAGGGTCGTTGTCTGAGCGTCTTTTTCATCTATGACGTGGCCATACGGGTCGTTGAAAATATTATATCAACGACCGATGCTAACAGTTGGCACGTTATGACTGACCACAATCAGTCATAAATATGAATCTTAATATAAAAAAAATAGATTCAGATTTGGCTGTCTGGTCGGACTGAATCTGACTAAATCTCAAATCAAACAAATGAAACTCAAACCAGAATTCAAATGAGAATCAAATGAAACTCAAATTAGAATTCAAATGAGAATCAAATCAAACTCAAAATGAGACCCAAATTCAAATCAAATAAAATTGAGAATCAAATTAAACTTGCACAAAAATAATCATTCATTGATTCATTGGATTCAAACTACACAAAAAAGATTAAAATTTTGAGTTCTGACCAATGTAAATCTTACAAGAAAAGCCATTAAACAAGTGTTAAAACCAACATTATTACCTGAATATATCCATCCGAATGCTCATCATCTCCAACAGTTGCCGAAATTTAGGAGCTTCATTCGTGGTTCCAGTGAAAACACATGGATCTTCATAAGCATTCTTGTTGGGGTCTGATCTTATTGGAGATTCGAAAACCAAGTACCAATGCTTCCTTGGAGATCACTATTGCTTCTGATGTATGTTTCGCAAACCCAAGTTTAAAACCTGAAACACGAAATATAACCTTGAACTTAATAGGATTTGTAATGAGACTTGGAGAAACTAATACCAACTAAAATGATAACAAGGAATGATGCTCAGATAGGATCTTTTGATTTACCTGAGCCCAAGCAGAACTTGTCCATTATATGTGTTTCTCAATCCCCATCTCTTATCAATGACATCTAAGAAAAGCAAGTTACATTCAGAAACAAAACTATGTAATAGCCAAACTAGGTAATAGCCAAACTAGGAGATGGAACAAGTTCGCTGGCGAAACAAACCTCAAACTTCTTTGTTGACCTTTGACATTTCTTACAAATGCCACTTCAGATTCAACTATTTTTACAATAAAATCTGTACATACCCACTGAAGTATTATATATACAATGCACGAATACCCGACTGAAATATTCTACAAGGCATGAATACTTCCAAGAAGAAAGTCTTCAGCATACATTTTTATAAAGATTAAATCTTAAGTACCAAAACTAAAGGAGTTCTTGAAGCTAAGCACTCACTTTCCTTTGCTGTGAGCCCCGTTTCTGTCAAGTATAACACACCCCTGAGCATGGCACAGGACTTATCTGCAAGATTTGAGATGAAACTAATCACAATGGTTAACTGAGAACGAAAAAATGGTTACAGAGTTGATACAAAGACAAATTCCAGCGAAATCGAGTTGTGTGAAAGAAAAAAAAACTAACAAATCCTGACTAGACCCACTTGGTGATACATTCGACACAAAATATACGCATGCATAACTCACTATTATGAACTAAGAGCAGGGTTCAGTCACAAGAACCATGACATGATATTTAAGCCGCTGATGGAATTTTCTTATTTGGTTATCTTACAACGAAACTAACATTATTCGAGTACGGGAGTATCTTAATCAAACTGCCATTACAAAAATTAAAATGTAGTGACATATGGATAGGTGTGCATCCAAAGGAGAAATACATATACACAAAGTTACTAAGCTGCGACAAGAGCGGTGAATGGTTACCTGCGTTGTTTTCAGCAAAGCTATACCTTTAACTTCAGAAGTCAACCTTACGACACCGTACTTATTCACTATTGCTTCTGCTATATGTTTCGCAGACCCGAGTTTAAAACCTGAAAGACAAGTTCAAACAAGAAAAAATGATTAACTTCCCGACAAGTTCAAAAAGAATACATGGCATATGTCACTGTAAGATTACCTAAACATGAGAAAATTAGAGAGCAACTATAGGTATATATGCAAGCTAATCCAGTCATAGTAATACAGAAACCAAGAAGAATCACATCAGCATGCACCGACAATCACACCAGCAAATACCAAATGGGGAACTCAAAAATCAAATCAACTTAGAAGTTCAAACTTCAAGTTCCGCATTTCCAATCTTCTCCAAAATTTTAAGGAGCTGAACAGCACCCATGATCTGTCAGCAAGAGAAACTTTAATTAATAGTCTATGTTTCCACTTAGAGAGTAGTAAATATCAATTAACAGCAAGATCCATTATGCTACAGACCACTGACCCTCAATAACAAATTTATGTAGAAAGAAATAACTCAATTTGGGTAGACACATTGCAGTTGATGAAATTCCATTTGCAGCTCCTCTGTGGCGCTAAGACTATTATCAAAATATCGAAGTTATAAAACCATCTAATGTAACAGTTAAAAGCCGAGACAATATGAAACCAAGGGTGAGCGAGAGACTTACTAATGTGGTGTTTGGTAGGATGACAAACCTAGTGAAAATAGAAGTGTGTGTAGTCATTTAGGACCCAAAGTTAGCAGTCTTGAAACTAGAGTAAAGAAACCATTCATCTTTGAGCTTGGACTTACCGATTAAAAAAACTCTTCAGAAGAGATGCAATATTTATTCACAAGGAAAAGTTGGGTCCAGATAGCTTAGCTATGAAAGGGAAACTTCCCAGAATCATAATAAATAAAGCCTTCAAACAAAAACGCAGTCACAAAGTAAATGAAACCAATTACCGCAATTGAACAAATGAACTTCAAATCTTATACAAAGAGTGATACAGGAAACACAAAAAATGTGCCATTTTAAGAAGAAAATAAAGAATAATATTCAATTTCAACACAAAGGTGAGAGTAAAACAACCATCAGACTCTTATATTCGTTGAGAGGACTTCAATGTAAGACATTTTTTCATATTAGTGCATGTATACCTGAAATTCGTAGGCACCAGGAGCCTCACTGCTCCCAGCCAAGAAACTTCCCATCATAATTGTAGATGCACCAAGCATCAAATCTTTGATAATGTACCCAGATTTTGAAATACCAGAATCAGCAATCACAGGTACACCACTTCGCGAAGCAACGGATGAAACCTTTTATACAGTTGTTGCCTAATTTGTTTAAAGAAAGGTTAGCACTCTTACAATAATGAATTCAAGAATCCAAAAATCGGAAAAAGTTACGATGTAGCCAGAAATCTTGCAACAGACTACGGGACAAGCGTATTTCAGTGCCTCCAAACAACTTCATGATATTACTCTCATAGAATTACTACAGATCCAAATAACATAATCGAAGTTACAATTTTATGAGAATCTCAAGGAAGATGGATGTCGTTTCCCTGTTCCTTCGAAGGACATCCAAGCCCTGCTATCTTGTAGTAACTTTTGGAGTAGGTGATGGTCAACAGATTAAATTCCAGTAAGCAATTTGTATGATTGAATTCAGATTTGAGATATGAATTTAAGCTCTTGAGCTACATGTGTCTAAGACATTCAATATCAACAAATTGGCATCAAAATAAAAAAGTTCCTATTTGGTTGTAATTCAAACAAATATCAGAAAACCCCATACTTACTTTAGATTCTTGCCAAACCAAAGATTACAAAATAATAAAAAAAAAATTCTTAAAAAGAGTATATAATCCATTAGAATCCAATCTAGAATATGCAAACAAACTAGAAATTTCAATAAATATAATGGAATCAAAGTTGAACTCAACCCACCAATGATACCCATTTCATAAAATACTTAAAAATCACCACCTGAACTGAAACAATGAAATTCCTTCCCAACCACCACCCAAACAGAAACATCAACTCATGATATCAGAAAATCCCTGAAAGCCAAATTAAAGAAACAAAAAATAACAACACAAACAAGCAGTGTAACTAGCAATCTTCTAGTAAATCATTCCATTAAAAAAAGTAATTACCTGACCTCACAAAACAGACAACAGTGTAACGAAAAATCTTCTTAGAAAACTGACCATCTTCTGCTTCATCACAACCACCACACCATCATCATCAGGAATCACAATAGGAACAAGTTAAAGTAATCCGCACCTAATCAAGAAAAATAATACTTCAATTGAAGGAAAAGCAAGAGATTGAAAATTTTACCCTAACCCTAATATTAAAATTAAATTTGAAGATGATAGAATGAACCTTAGATAATTACCCAGTTGAAAGCGGGAAATATTTTACAATTGAAAGCACAGACTACCATTGAAATTGATTATTTATTGAGGGTATTGACTTGTTCTCCACCTTCTGGATCTGGAAACTTTGTAGAAGAAGACGATGGAGGCAGATTGAGAACAAATAACGAAGGAGATGAGAGAGGAAGTCAATGAGTAGACTCGATCTCCATGAAAACTTACAGACAAAAAAAACAGAGAAAGAGAGGTGAGGAATTCTGCTGAGAAAGAGGTGAGAGAGAAGAAAAATGAACGAGGTGAGAAAGAGATAAGGTTATTTGGGATTTAATGTGGAGAGAAGATATTTAATCACAGCCCTAGATCAGTGAGAAAACTCAATCTCGAAAAAATCTAACCACGGAAACATCTAGGCTCAGCGGTCGCGCCATCGGTCGTTGAAGAGGATTAGTATCTTAATAAAAATTTGTTATTCAACCACCGTGTTTAGCAATTAAAGAATTTTCCCGTATTTTTTATTATATCTATGACCGTCTTGACGGGTCCACGGTCAATGGACCTCCATTGGGGGTCGGGGCTGTGAGTTATAAAAACCTCATTTTCCACTAGTGGAAATAGAAAGTGAGTTTGCGACCTAAATGTAACGTTGTTCGAAGTAAACAGATTTGTATCCCACTAAGGTCGTTTCGGCCTATAAATAGGAATCTTTGGGCATAGGAGATGGATCGAATTTTTGGAGGTAAGGAACAGGTTTAACAGTGAGAGTGAGATTAGGGTTTTCAAAAGATCTAAAACTTGTAATATGTTCTTGGTTTATTGATTAATAAAAGAAATTCTTATGTAACTCGTGGTGTTGTCTTGAGATCTTAGTTTACTTTCTATTTGGGTGTACTACTGTATTTCTAGTAGTTACATCTTCTGCTATTTCAGTAAACTAAAACAACGTGAGTGGAACTATGTTGTACTCTTGCAAAGGTAATAATTTTGGTTTGCCAGATATATAGAGAAATCTATGATTTCCTTTGAACATTACTCAGTTTTGGAAGTATTTTAATATTAATTTATTTTATGTTTGCATCAGATTTTTATTTTATTTTTGAAATTAAACATTCTTTATGAATGCTCCCTGGCATTCCTCCCGCACACAAATTATTAAAAAGGAAATGGTATAATACTTTCATTTTTGTTGATTTTGTACAAATAGTTTCGAGGGGTAAAAAAAATATTTTTTTTTGAGTCAACTTGAGAAAGTTGATTCCACTTTTTGCATAAAGTTGCGTCCATTTTTGGAAAATAGAGGTATTTTTAAAAATTAAATAAGGATATGTTTTAAGGATGAATTTCGAGGGTATTTAAATAATGTTCCCTTTATTAAATACCGGTTTCGGTGTTTGATGGCTACTTTTTATTGCAAAACCTTGCCCATCCGGACCATTTGATTTTTGCTAAGAGATAGCCAAGGCCGGACCACTTTTGCCCATTTAATTCAATAGCTGGGCTGCCCTGCCCATCCCGTCCCAATTTCTATCCATAAGAGCAACTGCCATGGAGCGATTAAAACCAAAGATCAAAGACTAAGACAAACGACCAAATTTGAATTTAGTTCGTTGGGCTACGCTACGGTAGCAGAGTATATTTGGTCCAGCACGGATATGTTGTTCGCTTGCTAGTAAAGCGTGGATTTAATGCTGGTCTGAAATGGGCTTACATATAACCAACGCCTGTCATGGGGCGTGGATTAAACGAACGCCTGCTATAGCACTACAAGAAAGTGGTTCTATTGCCTCCCTATTTTTCCACACATCTATAAATAATGTGGCAATAACGGGGGGGTGGGGGGTTAGCCTCACACAATAATAGGTGTGGCATTAAGTAAGAATTTTTGCTACACATATGAATAGATGAGACAAAAAATACGTTTTTACATCATGTTTTCCTTTTAAGAAGCAATAACTTAATTTCTAGCCACATAGAAGTGACAACAAGTTTAAATAGTGCACGATAGTATAATTGATAAATTTTAAATTTCCTTTTCGAGGCTAAAAACATTTATTAAATATTTTTTTATCTTTTTTCAATAATTTTATCGATTAAATTATTACAATAATAGCAATAATATCCGGTTAATTAGAAAAGAAAACAAACCACGTGATTCACGTGCCTTTTTTTGGAAAATCCCTAGAGACGTATTTTTGGTGATGTGGAACAGCCAAAACATCTTTCTTCCCCTGTGCAACTTGAACCTTAGAATTTGATTTTTTTTCCCACATCCACAAATAAAATCATCTCGACTTATTTTGTATTCTCAGTTAAGGAAAAAGAGAATCTCGACGCCTCCCAATATCAGGTATTATCAACTCTTAAAACTCCATGTTTGTTTGGTAAATTTTTGATGTTTATCTGATAGATTGAGATAATTTGAAATCTGAGTTTATTTTTTGGATTTTTATTGTGATAATTTGAACCAACTTTGGGATGCATAAAACTTAGGCCGATTAGTAACAACTGAATGTATTATGATGAAAATACTCGTTCAGGCAGGCATTTCTAAGAACAGTTTGAGCCCGACTCTCAAACTGGTGATTTAGAGAGAACATTGTTGAGTTTGATTCTTGCTTCTCAGGTCTCCTTCCCTGAAAAACGCAACACATCATTCTGAAACAACACACATTCAATCCCAACCATTCATCGAGTTAAACAACAGAAACAAGCTTTCTCTTTCCTAACTTCTTGACATCAATCTTGAGTTTCTCTCAATGTAAACAGAAATACAACAGGAACCCATCTTATGATTGAATAAGTCCCATCTTATGTGAAAGTAATTTCATAATCTGATAAGATAGTTGAATCTTTAAGAATTTTTGATGAGTTTAAGGTCTTAATCATATTGGTAAATTAATTTTGGGATTTGCTAATTTTTGGAATGAGCTGGTTGTTTTGTCATTGTTAAGCTTTTCTGAGGTTAGATGGATACAATTTGGATGCAGAAGGGTAGATGCCACCCTGACTATTTCCGTGGCTGCGGTGAATTTATAAATTTTGCTTGGTCTCATCGTACACCTGATTTAGATGAGAGTATTTTTTTCCCTTGTTTGAGATGCAATAATTTTGATTGGTCTCATCATACAAATTAATTATCCTAGTCATGTTCCTAAGTCGGTCTTGGTTCCCCAAAAATTAGTTGTAATAGTAACGCTAGAAATAAGAGAAAAACCTTTCTTAAAGAAATTTTTACAAATTTATCATGTAGTGTAACATAAGATTCCCATCCTTCAAAAGAGGAATTGGCAGCATAGATTTATAGATTAGAACTGCATGGTTATCGTTGCACCATGGTGGCCTTATATGCCTCTGGACCTTTAAGTTGGGAGCAGGAAGAACTAGTGACAAATATTCGTCTTACTCTCAACATTTCTAATGATGAGCATTTAATGGAGCTAAAGAATTTAGTTTCAGCTTAATCTTGCATTCGAATTAGTTGACAGGTAAACATATTCAGGTTCGGACTTTATTTTTGTACTTCTATCTTTTCCCTTTTGATAAGTTAGGTCATTTTACTTTATTGGTGTTACTTAATTGTAAGATGCTGAATGTGTTTTACAAATTGTTGCTCCTGATCGATTATTCAGTTGCAGTGATTTACAGAAAGAATTAGTGTATCATAAAAACTATGTTAAAGCAATGAAGTGTTGCATGCCCAATTCATCCTGATATGGTGATATTGTCCTATTCATTTTTCTTTATTTATTTGGTGGTTGTATTTTGGATTGCGGAATATTTAGCATAATAGCAGTTGTTATGAGGTCACTGTCATACTGAGAAATGAAAGAAAAGTATTATATGGATGCCTTTTTCCTGCCTACCTTTCCTGTTTACACATTTTTTTCCCCAATATAGAGATTGTGCTATGTAAAGTGATCAGTTTTCAAATAAATGGCGTTTTTATATTTGATTAATACATTAACAGCAAAATCCATCTCTATTTTGGTTGTTGTTAAAGTTCATACCAAACTATATTCCCCTATTTTTCGGAATGGTGTATGATGATGCGTAAACTATGGTTCTTATGCATGACCCACCCTCCTGATTCTGTTGCCATTTACCCTTTTTTTTTTAATGATATCATGTGTGATTGTTCACTTGCCTTAATGTTCTGAGGTACAATCAGCTTAACATCCTATTGAGCATCTGTACATATTCATACTTGGATAGGAGAGGGATGGCTTCTTTTGCTGTGTTAGAATTCAGGTGCTTCAGTTTTGTTAGTATACATCAGTACTTTGGAACACTCAATGATGTTGTTTACGGAGATGTATTTGCTTAGTTTTAGTGTTGCTGCTCAAAACTCACTCTTTTATTATTTCTTGCTTAAGTATTATGTATGAGCTCCTTGAATAGATGTGGACATTACAAATTAGCATATTCCAACAGTCCTCTCTTAGATTCTAATCTGAGTGTTCTTATGATATATGATTATATAGGAAACCTTTTTATTTTTGTTCAGGATGGAATATCAACAAAATGTGGAGCAAGGAGAGCATTCCAATTCCGAAACTACTGGCGATTTTTTTTTTCTGGATACTGTTATGTTTAGATGTATTTTTAGATAACCGTGTACAAAATGCTTACGTTACTCTCTAAGCAGTTGATGTCCTTCGAGAGAGAAAGGTGTGAGGTGATACCACTTTTGCATCTTTCATTGGAAAGAACAAAGAGGAAAAAGAAAGGAAAATAGTTGATTGGGATATGAAAAAACCAAGTGAAATATTCCGGTGTCATTGGTGTGTTGATCAAACAATATCGTCGTTGGAACTGGGAAAAGCCTTGGGATTTGCAAGATGACAACGCTAAGGATTGGTTGTGGTCCGAAATTAAGGTGAACATACTCTACAGTGAACCTAAGGATTGTGTGTGTGACTTATGAACTGAATGGCATCTTTTTTTGTTTTATTCATTTATATTGTTGGTGGAATATTTAAAGGCAGGAAGGGTAATTGGAACATCAAACACTATAAGCTCAGCAGCGCCAAAGACTTGGGGAGCATCCTGGCATATCAGAGGAGCAAATTTTTGGACATTTGCCGTTTTACAGGCTTGGGGAGCAGCCCAGCAGACACGGGCCGACACCTTTCATACTTTGGAGAGCGCCAAAGACTTGGGGAGCAGCCTGGAAGACCGGAGGAGCAAATTTTTGGACCTGCGGAGCTGCTTTACTGGCCTGGGGAGCATCCCAATAGACAAGCGGAGACCTTTCACACCGTTGGATCAGCGCCAAAGACCTCAGGAGCTACTCTTTGGACCTGCGGAGCTGCTTTACATATCCAGGGACCAACTGAACAGACCTCAAAATGATTGTAAGTCTCCCATCCTTGATAATAAAGGTATTTGTTGATGCTCTATTAGACATGATGATTCTCTACATTTGTTGATATTCTTTTTGCTTGGTGGTCTTTGTTTTGGTTTGTTTAGGAGGTACCTGGGTAACGGGAATAGACGTCTGGGATTGGATACCTAGGTCGCTTGGGAGTTGATTTAACATGGACTAGGCCAAGTTTGAATTATTAGGTTTCTGTAGTTTTGATTGTGTAATTTTTTTTGTTTTCTTATGGTTAAGTGGGATTCTGTATGCCTTGTGACAACTACTTTTATTTAATGGAACTTAAATTCTTTATTTGGATTCACTTTTTGTTATTGTTTTACTGTTTTTTGTTACCGTACATAATTTAAAACATAATATTACAATGGCCAGTAAATCGGTAAAAGAGTTTTAGCTACATACAAGTTGTGGCATCAGGCTTTGTCTTTCCGCACTCATAGCCACGACAATGGTGTGGAAAAATAATTTTTAAATAAAATGTAATTCAAAATAATTTATATTAAATAATAATAAAAAAAATTGCCTCAAATTATTGCCTCACCAGTTAATGTGGCAAAAAATTTAAAGTAAATAATTAAAATTTAAAATATAGAAAAAAGAAAAATAGAAATACGTTTTGCCTCATGTTATTGCCTCACATTTGGTGTGGCAAGAAATCCAGCTTTTTCTACTGTACCTTAAAGGGGTGGCAATTTTTTCTTGCCACCCAGGTTGTTGCCACGGGTGTGGCAAAATATTTTTATGTGGCAAAAGGTATAGCCACACTAAATAGGGGTTGTTGCCACATTTGTGACATGTTGCAATACACCCCTTTTGTTGTAGTGTAGGGGGAACATAAAACGCACGCCCGAATATCAGACGGATATATAGTTAATGCCTGGTGGCGCAGAATTTATACATAGGCCTAATGTCAGGCGAACATATTAGACGAACCCAAAAGCACACACGTACATCACACGTGTTAGCGCGTTAAACTCTATTCTTTTTCTCAAGTCTTCTCCTCTTTTCTACTTGTTGCCACCGCTTAATCAGAAGCAATTCTTGTAATTTGTTCTCCCATTCGCAAACATCACCAAGCACTAAAAAAAAAACGAGAAATTAACCCTGCTTTGTCGTTCAATGAGAGGTATGTTTCTTTAGTTTTCTTCCCCTTCCTTAAAATTTTCACATACATGTACAAGACCTAATTAGATTTGAGAATTGTTTATAATTTGTTCTCCAACGTTCTAAATTTACCAACGGTATAAACATTTTTCAAACCAATTTTCTCTGTAACGGTCGAAAATGGTTCGTGGTAGAAGACGACTATAAGCGTGAGTTTTATGCACGCCCATAACAGGCGTTGATATACTGTGTGCCTCAATGGGACGTTGATATACTTTGTGCCTCAAATGGGGCGTTGATAATATGTGTGCGTCAAATGGGAGACCATTTAATTTCCGCCTGTCAACAGGCGCACATATTACAAACGCTAAGTTGGGCGTGATCTATACCACCGCCTAATTCAAGCGTTGATTATACCAACAACGCAATTTCTGGGCGAGGAGAATACACCCGCTTCATTCCAAGCTTGATCTATACCAGTGCCTATTAATAAACAAACGTCTTACATTCGCTCGATCAAATTTGGTTTTGGTCCAGGATCAAGACAAAATACAATCGGAATTATAGTTTTAGTCTTGTTTTTGATCTTTAGTATGTTCCACTGCGTCTCATTGCTGGACCAAAAATTTTGTTTTGCTCGTACATTATGGATGCTCTAAGTATATGTTTAAGTTCAACTATTTTTATTTTGGACCATTTTTTTGGGCACTTTTTTTTTGGTGGGGGACCATTAAATGGTTGGAATGTCTACCCTATAGTTATAAGGGGTGTCCTAAAGTGTGGAGATGACTCATTTTCCTTTCTCTTAATTAAGATTAAGAACTTGTTTGTTTGCAGCTGATTCGGTGTCTGGATCTGAGTCAATCCATGATTCGGACTTAGAGCTTGTTTGTTTGCAGCTGACTCGGTGTCTGGGTCTGAGTCAACCCCTGACTCGCGCCGAGTCAGCAGTCAGACTGTTTGTTTTGTAAATTTAGCAACCCCTGACTCGACATCTGAGTCGAACCTAACCCCTGACTCGGGCCCTAGGGAGTCAGGCATTGAAATGCTGCTGAGTAGGTGGTTCAAACCCCTGACTCACTGAAATCGACGAAAATGCCCTCACGTTTTATATCAAAAAAACTCATTTCCTTTCTCATTTTTTTCGTTCATTCCGTCGGAAGCAGAGATGGGTGATGAGGAGGCAAACCCTAGATCTATTCTCAACTGATATCTTCTTCACCTCTCTCAACAAATCGAGTAATTTCTATCTCAATCATCACTCCCGTCTCATCTTTCCATCTCTTTCAAATCATTTAAAAGCTTCTTTTAGAATCATTCATCATCTTCAGGTATAATTCTTCATCCATACTCATTTTCATATGGGTTTTATGTGATTCGGAACATGGGTTTTTATTAATATTTTATGGTCGAACATGTTCTTTCATTTTCATATGGGTTTTATTTGATTTAGAAGATGGGTTTTTATTTAGATTTTCTTGTTGAATATCTGATGGTGTTTGTGAAAATGCCTAGGGGAGAAATATAACTGTGCTTGCTAATTATGATAGAACATGGGTCTTTCCTGTTTATAGCTAGGATACTAGACCATACAACTAGGGATTTCATTTTGTTTTTCCTTTTTACAGTTAAGAAATCTCTAGGTAACTGTAATGATAACAACCCTTATTGAAATTATAAGTACTTTCTGAATCTTTCTGAATCTTTCATTGCTATGTTTATTGTGCATTTTGTGACTTACTTTAGCTAATCTTAATGGAGAATGTAATTTTACCTTGAATAAACTTGTATTCCTGTATTAATTTAAAAAAAATAATGTAGTATGGGCAGGGAAATTTTTGGGAAATAGAGTACAATTAGTCCTAGGCTCCTAGCCTTATAGGAAATCTATTTTATTCTTAATGCTGAGCCAATATCCTTATTACTATATAAGTGTTGTCATTTCGATATTTAGTGTGTGATTTTGAGTTGCTGAGTTTGTTAAGTTGAACGAAAACAGTGCTTTGGACAGGAAAGCAATAGAAAAGTTGTCTTCATTAATGAATTAATGTATCATAAATTCTTGATACTAGCCGGCAGAACCTTGTTACTGTATGCAAAGGGAATGATGTTGTTTAGAGAGAGAGGAAATGTTGTTTAAAAGTAAAAGCAATGATAATCTAGATGCTAAGGTGGATCCATGTCTCTTGGTAACCAACAATCAAATATTATGCATGTTGTCCTGGCTTGTTAAATGGTTTGTTATGGATTAGTGATCATTACTTTTGGCGAATCTCTCTTTTGATATTAGGACAGTAATGAGCTGGTGCCAACCATTGCTTTTACTTTTCGCTGTCAAATATTCTATCTTCATTTTAAACCCGTATATCCTGAATGCATAAAGATCATGCCTAGTGGTAAATTACTTTGTATGGTAATTCTCAAAAGTTAGCACACTCTTTTTGTTTCAAATTACCCACGTCTTGTATTTGTTTTACTTTATGCTAGTTCTCTATGGAGAAAAAGGAAGATGAGAAAGCAAATAAGATAACTTTTAGGAGCGTCCCAGAATTTAGAGGGCTATTTATTGACCAGTGTTTGGCACAAGCTACTGAGTATGGATTTTCTGGAACTTCTTTGAAGCAAACTTCGTGGGGAAATTTGTGCAAGTTCTTTTCTGAGAAGTATGACTGCACCATCACACAAAAAAAGTTGAGAAACCACTGGGATTACTTGCGAACCCAATATGTCACTTGGTTCCGTCTCTTAGCAAGAACCGGACATGGGTATAACGCGGAGACGAACACATTTGATTGGAGCGAAGAGCAATGGATTGAATTAGACAAGGTAAGAGACTATTTCAGTTTTGTTTGGACTTTATGATTGAATTAAATTTATGCTTCTAATAATGGTAATTGACATTGTTGTTTCCAATTGTGTGATGATGAAAATTCTTGAATATTTATCGTGTCTTACGAATTTACCTGTTCATGTGTGTTTTATGTACTTTATGTCGATCATGGTCTATAAATTAGAATGGTGATTGCAGTGTCTTACGGTCACTAATTATCATGGTGATAATTGATTTCAGATCATTTTAAATGTTATTTTTTCATCTTTTATTTTTTTAATGTTCTAATTAGTTCATAGTTGGTTTATCTGAACTCATAGATGGATTTTTTTATGCTTTGGATGGAAGGATTGTAATCTAACCATAAAAAGTTTGTGGTCTAGAGAGAGAGAGATGATGAGGTTTAGATGGATAAATTTTTTTATACACGACTTTCCTTTCCTTTTGTATCACCTAATATTCATCAACGTGATCCAAAATCAGTGTTTCCTATTGTAGTGCTTCTTCTCTGTATTTTTTAAGATCTCATTCTTGGTGACTAACGATGAGGTAAATTCGTGTACCCATGTTTGACCATGTTTTTATAATTCCATAGTCATTTCAGCTGATAATTAAGGTTTAAACTGACCGGAAACACTTCCTAACTAGAATCATAGACAGCTTCCAATGAAATATGAGGTGAGCTATATAGTATGGTCATTGTTGGTCGATTCAGATGACTTTGGTACTACTGTATTACATTGGTAATATGGTGATTTTCTTATGTTGTGACAGTATAATATGGTCATTTGTTCTTTTATTTGTACAATGAGCTGAGAAACACAGACTGCGCTATAATGTAAGATCTTTGAACAAGTGTGATATTTATATCAGATATATAAGCATGTGAATGTAATGACATCTAGCTGTCCAGGTTAAGCCAGTTAAGACAACTTTTGGTCAACCTACGTGATCTGTTAATTTATGATTTTGCTACAGTTTGGTCGTGGAAAGCAATTATACCCGCTTGAGAGGTATTTTAGGACTTGGGTCAACAATGTCTTTCTTCACTATTTGCTCTTAGTTTCTTTAGATTTTCTATTATATGTTCACATTTTATGAAACAAGTTTCTATATAGTTGATTGAGGACAAGCAAGTATATATTTTATGAAACAAGTTTCTATATAGTTCATCAAGTTAAGCCAGTTAAGGCAATGTGTTAAATGTTTCCATAACCTTAATGAACCGTAATGTTCTGTTTGGTGCATCTAATTATAACTTTGATTGTATAAACAGCTGAACATATTTATTAATTTTTACTTTCTAATTGATGCAGACAATCAAAAACGCTAGTCAATTCAAGAACACGGGGCTGGAAGATGCAGAGAAGTTGCAGAATTTATTTGATGGGAAATTATCCACTGGAGCTAATAGAGATATGCCTGGAAGAGTGGAACCGCCTTGTTCAGCTGGAACTTCTATAACTGCAGGGGTTTCAAATAATGGATCTGAATCTCGTACAAGTCATGGAAAAGAAAAAAATCATGAGGATGACAACGAGGTTGATTCTAGTCTCAATGCAAAGGGGAGTGGCAGGAAAAGGAAGAAGGAAATGGAGGAAGAATCAAGTGATCTATTAACTGAGAAAGTTTGTTCTATTGTAACATCGATGGAGACTCATCTTCAACATAAGAAACTTGCTCTAGAAAAGGATAGCGCAGCCGAATTCATGAAAGCTTTGGATAATTTACTTGAGACTGATTGCATCACAATGGATGAGTATTTGAGCATAACTCTAAAAGCTTCAGAGATGCCTGGTTGGCAGAAATTGTTTGTCAGTTTGAAAAGCGATGAGCGTCGTGTTGCCTTTGTACACAAACTTTTAAAAGAACGTTGAGAAATCTTGAATACTCATCCACTGAGATGTTGAGAAATTAGGAAATATTTAGAGATGTTAGGGTTGCAAAACATTCGTGTTTGTTACTTACGTACTCGAGTTTTATTTTATGTTGAATGTTGAATGAGTATTTATTGAAGTTAATGGATGAATCAGTATTATTTGTGCTTATTTGTGCTTAATGAGTGAATGTTGAATGAATGAATACGTATTTTCTTATTGATTACATTGAATTGCTTGCTGGTTATTTTCTTATTTATGCTTTTAACCTTTTTCTTTCATTTCATTGCAGATTGAAATGCTACAAGGAAGAGGGTTTAGAGAAGGGGAGAACTTAAATACAGGCAAGTACTCATTTTCTTATATAGGTTTGTGAATGAATGAATAATTATTTTTGAGTTGAAATATCGGATACCTAAACCATCAAAGTATTGTTACATGAAAAACAGCCCCCTGTAAACTGGGAGTTGGTTGCTTGAGCTGGTTTGAATTTGTTTCATGATCACATTCACATCATTGTTTAGCGTGATAAGACGTGTGGGTTATGACCTCATCCTGAGAGCTAAACCTGACCCCAAGTTCCACCTGAGCAGAAGGAATAGCCTCAATCAACTCTGGCGGGATCCTAAAATTTCATCTTGTGACCCTAAGTGTTTAGATGTGGATGACTTTGCATTAGCATATGAGATTATGACTTTCTTTGAGTTTGGGTACTTGACTGACTCAAAGTAATACTAATAATATTGAAGAGGAGAATCGGTTGACATTGAGAATATAACGATCTTCTGAGCTGATAACTTACTATGAGTGAATCTAGCAGTACAATTACTCAGAAGAAATTAGTCGTAGTCATCTCTACTAAATATTGTATTGAAATTGATTTTCTTTCATCTACTTGGTCTTTTCAGGAAAATGAAAACGCTATTATCTCAACTAGTAGTTTTATGCTTGTTAGTGAAGAAACTTAAGAAGGCTAAACGGCGTGTACGCCCGAAGTACAAGAAGTCAATTTTAACGGGAAAGGCTTTCACCCAAGACCTGTTAGATGGAAATCCGAGGAATATGTACAACCTATTGAGAATGAGTAAGGTTCCTTTTACCCTATTATGCAATGAGTTCCGAGCCAAAGGACTTTTAGAGGATAATATATAGAAGTAGAGGAGAAGATGGCAATGTTCTTATATACAATTGGGCACAACTGTAGGAATCGTGTAATTTTGTATCACTTTCAACATTCGGGTGAAACAGTTAGTAAGTATTTTCATGAAGTGTTGGCTGCTATGAAGATTTGGTCTGCTGAAGTTTTAGTTCCTCCGTCTAATGTATTTGACAAGCCAGCTATAACTAAAAGGCATAAACGTCTCAGAGAAGGTGCTTTTAAAGGTGCTGTTGGTGCATTGGATGGCACTCTAATTAGTGCGAGCATTCCAGTCGAGAAGCAAATACCGTATAGAGGAAGGGGAAGAGGAGAATGTACCCAAAACGTGCTTGCGATATGTGATTGGGATATGTACTTTTTGTATGTAGTGGTTGGATGGGAAGGCACTGCTCATTACTCGAGAGTGTTGACCGAGGCAGTGCGTGATCCATATTTCAAGTTTCCTTTACCTCCACCAGGTAATATCTCTATTTTAAGTCCCATTTTTCTGCATTGGGTTTGTTTTCTTTACTCAATTTTATTTAGATTCTTGTGCACTGCGTTCTTATATACCGAACTCTACTTAGGAATTAGGATATATATGCTCTACTCTGTTTTTTCTCGCCTAAACTTTCTGTCATGCTGGCGTCCTCGCGTCTCATGCCTTATGACTTTTCCTCAGTTATCCCCACTTGCGCCAAAAGCTATATATACTGTATGTGAGATCTCCCGTATGAATCCAGCATTTGCTTCTTCATCTTCTTCTATTTTTCTCTTTTCTTTTTTTTTAAAGTTTTTGGCGGTCCCTCATGTTAATCACTGTAGTAACTTATGGTCATCAGTAGGTTCTTAGTTTACACCTAATTATTTTATTAAGGGAACATATTAAAGCGTGAGACAGTAGTCATAGTAGTGATTAGCTCTGTGCCTACCCTCCTTAATAGCAGAGAGGCGCCCGGTTTCTTTGGCAGATGAGGATGTGATTAGAGTTTGGACTAGCATATATGTTACATCTTGCTGCAGTTCCATCAGCATGACTTCATAATGTTTTTGTTGAAAATTTGCAGACAAATACTATCTATGTGATGCTGCGTACTCTCATACACAAGGGTTTATGTGTTCGTATCGCAACATAAGGTATTGGATAAGTGATTACCGAAGAGTTCCTCCAACGGCAAAAGAGGAGAAGTTTAATCAAGCCCATGCTCGATTGAGGAATGTGATTGAGAGAGCATTCGGGTATTGAAAGTAAGATTTCCCGTCTTAAGTAAAATGCCTTCTTACTCATTTGAGACTCAAAGAGATATCGTTATTGCTTGCATGTCAATACATAACTTTCTACGTCGTAATGCATTGGATGATTGGCTATTTAAAGAATATGAGAATGAGACATTTGATATGAATGAGACACAGGTGGAAGTCGAAGTGGAAGCGGAAACGGAAGAAAATGCACCTCGTCTATTTGGACGACAAGAGCAGATATATATGAACAACTTACGTGATGAGATAGCTAGTCTCCTTTAGATTTTGTTTCTTCTTTTATGTTTGTAGGACTTTAATCTTTAGATTTTATTGTTTTATGATGTTTAATATGTTTAATTCCATCAAAAAAGGGAAGTTGTTTAGACTGGAATGGAACAATTTGTGATGTTTCAGTAGTGATAAATGTTATGGTTTGAAATGTGCACAAGGACATTTTCTGTCCAAAAAAATCCAGTCAGCTGAGTCAGGTCTGACTCACAAAACAAACATATTTTCTTACTCAGACCTTAGTGAGTCAGATCCAGATGAGTCAGGTAATTTCACTCAGATCCAGATGACTCAGATGAGTCAGCTGCAAACAAACAAGGTGTTAGTCAGTAGTCAGAGCGTTTGTTTTCCATTTTGAGTCAGATCTGACTCGACCTCTGACTCAGACATAACCCGTGACTCGGACTCGTTTGAGTCAGGTACCAAAATACTCCTGACTCATGGGACCAAACCACTGACTTATATATTTTCAATTCAGGTGAGTCATATCTGAATCAACACAAATATACCGACTTAAATCCAGATGAATAGGATAATTCACTCAGATCCAGATGAGTCAGATCCAGACGACTCAGATGAGTCCAAAGTAAACAAATATGGTGTAAGATTATAACTAATCTAAATAACTATATAATATAATCTAAAAAGAAAACTATTTCTTCTTATATTCTTCCTTCTCCTCGAGCATCAATGACGAAACAAGAGCCTTGATTCTAGTAGTAATATGCAGATATTTTTACATACCGGTTCCGTTTTAATTCGTTTTTGGTTGAAAGAATTGAGTTGTAATCATCAAATTAGGTTGGAAATGAGAGTTACAAGAGTAAGTTCGGTTAAGATATTTGCATAAAATCTAAGATTTCCTAACCGAACTTCGTGAAACTAAGAAGACCAAGAATAATTTGGTTCAGAGTAAAAATTTGTTCCTAACCGAAATCTGTGGTTCTGTTGTTTCACAAATTATTTGTTCCTAACCGAACTTATTCTTCGTAGGAAAATGTCGAGTTATGTTTAGCCGCAAAAAATATCTCTTAACCAAACTTATTCTTTATAGGCTAATATTGGGTTCAGTTTTGTCGCAAATAATATTTCCTAACCGAACTCTTCTTTGTATACTCTAGAATAAGAGTTCGGCTACCTCTCCTAGAAACAGATAGCCAAACTAACCAAAACCTCCACGAAATAGTAGTTCAGCTACCTGCATCTGCTAAAACACTAGCCGAACTACACAAGCAGAAAAGGTAGGCTACAAGTTCTTCAGAATTCATAGACGAACTCCTTTGTCCTAGCCGAAATTTGTTTCTAAAATTTTCAATTTTCAAAAAGTTTTGGCCAATTCAAGCAAAATTAACTAAATCTGAAGCATAGTACCCAAAACTTCATCCTTTGGGTTCGAAAATCATATTCTTCAAAAAAAAACTTGTTATCAATATAACCTCACTTGTCACTAATTAATCATTAACTAATCACTCATTAATCATTAATTAGTTTTATTTAGTCATTGAACTAATCTTTACACTAACTATCATTAATTAGCTTAATTAGGAGGGGTATGCTTGGTATTACCATAAATAGTTGAATAAGGGGTGGCTTTATTTTACTTCTAAATAACTTACCAAAGTTGAAACATGGTCCCTCTAAAATGGAGTGGTGCCTAAAAATGAACGTGCAATTAGAAGATACTTTTATTAATTGGAGGATATATGGGAGAAAGTCAAAAACGGAATTCAAATAGTAAATCAAGATCACTCGGATAATCTCTCTTTATAATAAGAGACTCCTAGAAGCCACATGGCCTCTCCATAAACATTCTTAATTTCACATCAGCACTACCTTTCCTTGTGAGCATAATCCGGTTGGCTAATAAAACAATCACTGCAAGATGCAATCCAGTTTGCAAATTCAAGGGTTACTACATCAAAATACAAAAGAAAACGCATCTCTTCAAAGAAAAAGAATGCACAAAGAGAAAACAATCATTGAACACCAACAGATGCAGCCATTGACCACCAACAGTTGCCTGATTGTAAAAACATTTCAGATTTAACTACGATAACCACCAAAATTTATGACTTTTCTATTAATGAAAAGTGGAAAATCCTGCACTTCCGTTTGAAAGAAATCATAGTGAATGTGTTAACTAAGCAAGAGGCAGACGGAAAAGAAGAGAGAAGGGAGACTACTTTCGTCGGAACTACAAAATTAAAGAACAAAAACATCGATTCAAACTGTAAAGATATACGTCGACACATATCAGATTTATATTTTAGGGTATAACACAAAAGAAAAGAAAATCTACGAACACGATGCAAATGCAAGGGACTCGAGTATCTAGCAGAAAGAAAAAGAGAGACGGAACCTAAGGAAACGTTCATCACACATTTTCCCATCATGTTGTTCATGGGAACAAAATGATTATGGGTAAAAATACCGTAGCAGAATCAACCAGCAGACCCAAGACAACCAACCAGTTATGATAATGGACTGGAAATTGATAATGCTATGCCAAAAGGTTCGTAGATGACTTGAAAACTTTTCCGCTATATAAAGAAAGAATCCCATTTTTTGTTTTGTCAGAAATTTTTTATATGTTGTCAAGAAGGAATGGTTAAGTGAACCCTGGTGAAAGAGCCTCCCCCATTTTTTAAGGAACTTTTTGGGATACTAGGGAGAACCAAGGTTAACAAAATTCCAAAAAAGTATCAGAAAATACAGTTCAATGTTTACTTTGGCAGGGTGCAACAAGAGACAAAAATAATATGATAAAACAGCGTCTTATATTTTCGAAACAATGTTTATAATCATCATACGATTATTGGCACACAGCTTGCGGATGATGGCAAAGATCCGAAATTCGCACAACCATACATGCTGCTGAAATTTAAGTAACTAACGATCGAGTTTATTAAAATTGGCTTATCATGAGAAGCCTATAGCCAGAATGGTAAAAAAAACAATAAAACTATATTCGTTCATCGACCCAATACCCAGAACTGTCTGTGATCGATTTCAAATTCCCCTAAAAAAGCCTATTCTTCACACTTCTCATAGCAGTTCACTTATAACTTCTACTGTTCACACTTCTCATGTCAGTTCAATTACATCTTCTCAAGCTCCAATTCTTGCAACTCCACCATCCTATTCAACAAAGAGAACAGGCTACAAAAGTATGTGCCATAATAACTTTGACGACTCTCAGTTCTTCCTTCCTGAATGGGCTTCCCAGGATGTTCAACGCCTGTTCACCCTTGGTGTAAACTTGGGAATTACTTTTAATAATATGCCAAATCATTCAAAAAGATTCTTGACTGTTAAGGTCACGACAGAGGGTCCGGTGCATACAAACTTCAGTAACATACTTGCAATTGTGGAAGATTATGCTGTTCAAAGTATCGTCAACTTGGAAGATGTTCAACAACTGTCGACTCATGAGCCTAAGCCTAAATCCACCCCTTTTGTTGGCCTTATTGATACATTCATTGTTCTCGTTGATAAGGAAGAAGCCTCAGAGACCTCTGACTCAACTCCAACATATCCACCGGGTTTTGAATCAATTGAAACAGCTGTATCAGATGATGCCTGTTCCAATTATCAGCTGGAGGAGCAAGGGGTAATATCTAAAAGATTGGCAACAGAATGCAAAAGACTTGACATTTCTCCATTGGCATTAAAGCAATCATATGTTAAAACAAGGCGCATTATAAATAAACGGGTAATTCCTTTTAATATATGAATTTACAAATCCTTTCATGGAATGTTAGGGGTTTGTGCTCATACAACAGAAGATACATTGTGAAGAAGATGATCCAGCTCATAAAGGCCCCAATTATTATTTTGCAAGAGACCAAGATGATTCATTGTTCAGCTTATGATATTTCACAAATTTGTGGAAATCTGAATATGGGTGGTGATTTTAACGTAATCTCCAAATGTAGTGAGAAAAAGGGTTGTTGTAGAATCACCAAGAGTATGGAAGCATTCAATGACTTCATTTCCCAACATGATCTTATTGATCTTCCTTTAAAAGGAGCTAGATTCACCTGGTCGAACGGTCAATCCATTCCTGTCATGTGTAGACTTGATCGTTTTCTCATCTCTCCAGCTTTTGAGTCTCACTTTCCATTTGTCTCTCAGCTTGCCAAACCTAAACCTACATCTGACCATATCCCAATCCTCTTAGACATTTCAGATCCTTCTTGGGGACCTAGTCCTTTTAGGTTTGAGACTATGTGGTTTTTGGAGACCGGGTTCATTGAGCTTTTAAAAAATTGGTGGACTTCTTTTTGTTTTGCAGGTACACCTAGTACAAAGCTTTGGTACAAACTTAAAGCCTTAAAGGAAAAGTTTAAGGAGTGGAACAAGTTAACCTTTGACAATATAAACACAAAGTTGAAATTGTTGCTGTCTGAAATCCAAGACTTTGACAGTTTATCTGAAAACTCTGTGTTAACTGATTCACAGTTGCAAGAGTTGGTTGAATGTAAAGAGGATTTTGAAAGAATTACAAGAATGGAGTAGGTTTCATGGAAGATCAAATCAAAGACTAGGTGGTTACAGGAAGGGGATAAGAATACTACTTTCTTTATTAGAAAGGCCAGTGCTAGAAGAAGATATAATAGAATCAAGCAGTTATATATTAATGGGGTTTTGGTTGATGACAGATCACAGCTTCAAAAACATATTGTAAGTTTTTACGCTGATCTTTTTAAGGAAGAAGAGATTATTCGACCGGTTCTGGAAGGTATTGATTTTGATAACATCAATTCTAATGATTCTAACATTTTTGATGCTGACTTCTCTGAAGCTGAAGTGTTACAGGCAATTCAGGATCTTGGTCATGACAAGGAACCTGGTCCAGACGGCTACCCCATTATGTTCTTTCATAAATGCTGGAGTTTCATTAAATCAGACATTATGGAAACAATGAAGGAATTCTGTGATACAGGTTGTATTGATATTAAGCACAACTCCACTTTTATTACTTTGGTTCCTAAAAAATATCATATAGAAACTATTAAAGATTGCAGGCCGATATGTCTTCTTACTAGTGTTTACAAAATTCTATCCAAAGTTCTTGCTTCTAGGTTGAAATTAGTTTTATCTAAGCTTATTTCACAGGTTCAATGTGCTTATATAGAGGGAAGACAAATTATTGATGGAACTCTTATTGCTAATGAGTTGGTCGATTCAAGATTGAATGCTAAGAAACCTGGAGTTATTTGTAAAATCGATCTTGAAAAGGCTTTTGATAGAATCAATTGGTGTTATTTAGAGTTTATGCTGAGTAAAATGGGTTTTAGTAGAAAATGGATACGTTGGGTCAGGTTTTGCTATTCAACTGCTACTTTTTCAGTGTTGACCAATGGTTCCCCTTTTGGCTTTTTTAACAGTTCAAGATGTGTGAGGCAAGGATGTCCCTTATCTCCATTATTATTCAATATTGCTATGGAGGGATTTTCTAGATATATCGATAGAGCTGCAAACTCTGGTTTATTCAATGGTTTTTCTATGGTAGAAAATGGTTCTGTGGTTAATCATTTACACTATGCTGATGACACTATCTTCTTTGTCGACAACAGTAAAGAGGAACTCACAAATTTGTTCTCAATTCTTCATTGTTTTGAGTATATTGCAGGTTTGAAGGTTAACAAATCTAAAACTCGTTTGATAGCTGTTGGAGACGTACCTCAAATTAATTCTTGGGCTGCAGAGTTAGGGTGTGCAGTGGACACTTTGCCTTTCATTTACTTAGGTATGCCTCTGGGTGCTAAGCCTAATTCTAAGGAAATTTGGGTTCCTGTTCTGGAGAAGTTTGATGCAATATTTTCGACTTGGAATCAAATTTTTCTTTCCAAAGGTGGTAAGTTAGCTCTCTTGAAATGTATCTTAACTTCACTTCCTATGTACTACTTTTCCTTATTCAAGGCACCTGCATCAGTGATCAAGTTACTTGAGAAAAAAATGAGGAATTTTCTTTGGGGAAATAACAGTTGTTCTCATTTGATAAAATGGGACATGGTTTATGCTGTTAAAGAAAGAGGTGGGTTAGGAGTGCTAAATTTGAAACTGATGAACTTGGCTCTTTTAGCTAAGTGGATTTGGAGGTTTGGGGTGGAGAAACATAACTTGTGGTATAAGCTCATAGTAGAGAAATATGGCTGCAGTTATTCTAATTGGGTTCCAGGTATGGTTCATACACCACATGGTGTTTCTTGTTGGAAGACTATAGCAGTTACAAGTGATTTGATCAACAATAATTCTAATATCTGTATTCACTCAGGTGCTAAGGTTTCATTCTGGTATGATAAGTGGGTAGGTAATTCAACTCTGGCAAATAATTTTAATCTTCTCTGTAAGCTTGACAGATTGCAGTTTCGAAGTCTTGCTGACCACATCAATTCTGACGACGACTGGTGTTTTGATTTCAAGAGAGTTTTGAATACCTTAGAAGTGAATCAATTGGCAGGATTACTAAGCATCATTGGTAATATTCCACCTGTAACAGATATTAATCATGATGTTAGGCGTTGGCAACTTCACAGTTCAGGTTTTTTTCGGTTAAAACCTTATATCACAGGTTGATCATTAATGATGGTGTTGATAACTTTCCTAACCACTTTATTCAGAATGATGGAGTTCCGCCAAAGTTCTCTTTTTTTATTATGGTGTGTTGTTCATGGTAAATTAAACTCTTTAGATATGCTCAATCGCAAAGGAATGAATGTCTACAGCTCTTGCATTCTCTGTGGTGAGAGTAATGAGTCACAAGATCATCTTTTACTTCACTGTAAAGTTTCCTACAAAACTTGGATTGATGTCATGCCTAAAAAGGATTGGGCTTGGGTGTTTCCTGAGACTGTGTATTCTCTAGCTCATACTTGGTCTTACAATCTTCTTTCACACAATGGAAAAACGGTATGGAATCTAATACCACCAGAAATAATTTGGGTTCTTTGGCAAGAAAGAAACTGTCGCATTTTTGAGAAGAGGTCTAGTTTCAAGACAGACTCTCATATTGCAGTAGATGTCAAGTCTCTTGTGTTGTCATGGGCAAGTGCTTCTGGCAACAGGGTACATTCGAATTTTACTTACACTGTAAACAATTGGGAGTCTGTGTTCTACTAAGTTTTTCACTGTTTTTCTTTTGTTTTCTTTGTTGTTTGGTCTATCTTTGGTAGACCTTTGTACATTCTTTTCTTCTTAATAAATCCTTCTCTTCTCATCAAAAAAAAAAAAGTTTATTAAAATTGGCGCATGAAACATTGAAAAACAGTTGGATCAAGGATTTCATCAACGGTGTTATCAAATTACTGCATGAAAGTAATCTTGTTGCTCAAAGGTTCAGAATGGCAAAAAAAAGGCCAACAAAAACTGAAACGGTGTCAGATAGATTTATAGTCATTGCATTCTGAAACAAGAATGGGGGTGCAGTATAACAAAACAAGAATGGGTGGCAAATATAACTCACATGTAACAAAGGCGTCTGCTCTAAACTCAGGGATGGTAATAGCAAGAAAACGTGCAGAGATACATGGTCAAATAAAAGAGATCTGCTCAAATAGGATCAATAAAATTCGTCCAAGTTTTAAGGTAACTTAATACCCATTATTGTTTCCTTATGTTGAAGATGAAGATGGATATAACCCAAAGATACCATACAGAGATGAACTTCACCTCAACCAGAGGGGGGAAAGTCAGAAGCTTATAGCGCACAACAACGACCAAATGAAGGCCTCGTTACAAAATTTCAAGGAAGTCGTTTATTCTAGCAATATTGGTAGATGAGTCCAAATTGAGATTGGTAAAAACCAAAAAAAAATCGTAGCTTAACTTTACAACGGTTTCAAGAGTGCAGTCATGTCAGGCGGCACATCACCTGCGTCGGTTGGAAAAAAGGATATTGTTATCATCTTCGTTTAAGTAAAGTTTTGGGTCCATCACCACGTAGATGATATCTTACTTATTTATTTGTTTCAAACTTTACACCATTGAATTGCCGAAGGGAGATCTTCCTGAGGCACTTCTTCAGCAAGATATACCAAAGTCATCGTCAAACGATGATAAAATCGTAACTGCAGGAATACGGATGCTGACTCAAAGGATGCGAGGCTATAGTTCAACTTAGTAAAGTAGGACTAGTCTCTGGGAATTTTAGGCACAAAGCTTTACAGAATTCCGGTGCGTATGCACCGGGTGGAAGCTTGTTTATATAATTCCTAATCTACCCTCAATAATCATGTTTAGTGGATAAATATAGTTAGTTAAGTTAATAGATTAGTTTGATAATAATTAGAATAAATTATCATCATTGAATTTGTTGATGCAACGACACTAAATCAAGATATTTATGATCATAAAAGTTTAGGTGAAGAACCAATCCAGGAAAGTAAACAAGATAAACATACAAGTGCTCCAATTACTCATATATAGGTATTAATGTTTTGAAATTTGATTCTTTTTTTATTGAATTCGCCATTGTTGCGCCCGAAAAACTCATTATCGGCATAGTAAAAGTATAAATACCATGCCGACAGAGACCAAATCGGCATGGTAATCGTACTGTCACCATGTCGATACACATTATCCCCCAATTCTAAAAGTGGAAGTACACTGTCGGCACATAAAGTTCGTTATTGAGCATGCCGGTAATAATGACGGCATGGTAAATTGCTTAATTTGATATGCCGGCACATGATCAAGATTTTCGGTATGTTTTTGTCCTAAAATTGGCATGGTACACTTGAGAATCGACCATGCACGCATAAGCAAGTTTTGGGACAAATTTTTTCTGAGCTATTTTGGTTTCGGCATGGTATTCAAACAGAAAACGGTACCATCACTAGATATCGACATAGTATTCAAACTAAAAACCAACGCCGACACAATATATGAGCATGGTATTCAAACTAAAAAAAATCCCAGCACAAGATACCGACATGGTATTCGAACTCTAAACAATGCCGACACAAAATTGAGTTACGATATTTGATTCTAACCTAAACGAATTCTTTGAAAAAAATCGATGATTATGTTTCTTTCAAGGAGGCATAATTATATAATAGATTAATCGCCAAGAAAACCGATGATGAAGAAAACAGAAATCAAAGACAGGAGATGGCAGAGAAGGAGACGAAAAGAAGAAAATAAATTAAAATATTAAAGAATATTTTAGTATTTTCATATCCAAATATCACCCTTTAACAGAAACTATTGAATGGGATATTAATTAGTTAATAAAAATATCCCCAATCGGGCGTTGAAAAAAATGGTTCTATTCTTTGGGGAATCATTTGGGTGATTGAGACGTGCTGCCAATAATACCGATTCACTAATAAATTAATAAACTAAGTCAGTTCAACTTTCTTTTTCTTAAATGTAACCAGCTATTCTGCACAAACCAAACCAGCTACTACGATTCTACGAATCTTCACAAACCATGATTAACTCCTAATTTAATCAAATGATTAGGAGTTGATCATGGCATGAAAGTTCTTTCTGCTTTTTTTTTTTGTTGTCTTGGTGGTTATCCAATTTGCGTAAGTATTACTTATCAAAAATCTTTTCTCTTTATTTTGTTTTCTTTCCCTAATTTGCTTACATACTGATGATTCAATGGCGTTACTACATTTTTTGAAACAGAAATATAGTCCTTGATAAATAAATAAAAAATTGTTTGATGCAGTTGTCACCATTTTTTCTTTTTTTTTTTTCGTTGAACATTGTTTCATTTATTAATTCTTTGTTATAATTATAGTCGGTCTTGTATACCGATCTTCTGATTAATCATCTGAAACTTCATACAGACCTGTATGCTTCGACTCTGCTCAGCACCTGATCAAATTGGTACACGAGGAGGACTTGGGCGCAGATTGTTGTTGGTTTGTCTTTGATTATTTGTTTATTTTTTCTGTTATGAATGATATGTTTAATTCTTAAAGCGAAGAACAATACCTTCCAGTAAATTAAAGTACAAAAGAAAAAAGAACATGAGTGATAAGGTTGAGTCTAGTGTTGCTAATGCTATTCCTCAAGACATACTTCTACAGATACTACATAAATTACCTGTCAAGTCATTGATCAGATTCAGTTGTGTGTCTAAGTTATGGTTTTATTTAATCAACAATGATCCAAAACAATTTAACAAATTTCACATGGTTGAGTCTCAAAAGAAGCCAATTCTCCTGTTTGATCTACATGATTGTTGGTATCGTTCAAGAATCTACTTTGTAGGGAACGAAGAGCAAGGTAATATAATACTCACAGTACCAAGCTCTTTACATACCTAAAAGAAATTCGGTATTGGCAAAACAACAAAATAATTGGGTATTGCAATGGTTTAACTTGCTATTCGAACTTTATGAGTAGTTATCGAAATGGGGTCTCCCCTGATGAATGGGTTTGTTTCGCACTTGAAATTCGTAATCCTAGTAGGGTTGAGATGCTAGTCACTGTCTCCCGAGTTCAATTGAAAAAGGTACGTTTGAACGTATCCACGGATTTCGAATTGGATACAACCTCTTAGCAACGAGTACAAGGTGATGTGTATCCTAAAATATGAGTATGAACAAGGTCTTTCATGCCCGTGCAAATGCACGGACTAGTTTTACATAGTTGCTTCCCGTTTTTGGCTCATAAGATGGAGGGCACAACGGATCCAAAAAAACAAAAGAAAAAAAAAAAAAGCTTCAATTTTTTTATCAAGTACTTGATCTTCCGTGAGTCAAAACTGCACAGTGCTCAACAGAATTCTGACAAATTTTTATTTTGCTTCGAGATCAACAACTTTATAAAAAAAATCGTAGCCCGTGTCAAATCCCATCTGGGAAGGTGAATCGGATGATATAACATACCTAAACTTATAACATACCTTAACTTACTCACCTAAGAATCCATTGCAAACACATTCCATTTCTAGTTAACAAAACATCATTCATCCCATTCTCGAATGCACTCAACCAACTGACTTAACAATTTTCCTAATCCCTTCCCCTGCACATGCTGTTCGAGCTGAACTTCATAAACATAAATCACCGGAACCTCTTCCTCCAATACAAGCAGATACTGTAAAACTTAGCAAACGCCCGTGCTTCCGGTGCAACCATGTCCTTACGCTTAACTCTCTTCGAAAGCCCATTTTTCTAGTCCATGTGTAGCTTCCATATTGACGTTAAGGAGCATGGATATATATTGTTTCTTAAATGTATATATATGTCACCCACTCCTGACTCTAGTTGAATCTCGCATATATACATGCTTGATGAACCCTTCTTTAATCATCGATCTTTTTTGAGGAATCTAGTCATTGATATACACAGGGGACATGAAGTATACGTTACGCACAAAAATCATAATTTGCTTAAAGAAATAAAAATAAAGGCAGCAAAATAAGCATATATACCTGCTGGTCGTGGGTTTTCACAATTTATTGCAGCTTCGAACTTGATGAAATCAATGTCTACATCCGAACCAAGTGTGACTCCAAGGGAGACCTTTTAACCATCAAATTGATTTCTCTGTCAAGGTTCATAATTTCTTAATAACCAATACGATCCTCATAATTTGAAGCCTGCAAATGGAGATCACTTAGAAAGTTTTCTTCATTTTCAACTTTAACAACATCGGTCATCAGCAATAGAAAGTCATTTCAATTTATGAATATGCCATCTCCTACGTAGACGTTTACAATTCAATAGTTCACCACCAGATTCGATCTACGAAAATTAAAATCATTATGATGACCAAACAATTAATAGTCTGCAATCAAAAATTTGGAAAAGCTTGCAATACAGAAAAGGTCTAAAACCATAGCAATAGTTTCTGGGAAGCATGCTAACATCAAAACAAAATGGTGTAAATAGAAATCGGTAATTCAAAGAAACTAATCGAGAAAGAAAATTCGAGAACATCGGGAACACCACTTTTTGGGAAGGTTCATCCTCTCCAAATCCATGTCGCAGAAACTGGCATCAGAATGCAATCACTCTGACACTCTTTGCAAGTCGGCTTTTAGTCGTTTGCAATGGCAGTACTTGCCATTGGAGACTCTAACTACTACATCCACCCGAACGGATGAAATCAAAAGAATATGAGAAAACATTACCATTAAGCAACCCTAATTGCTTACCAAAACTACAGGCTTCATGGTTTTCCCTTCATAAAGCATATGCTACTAAGCCAAAGCATACGTTTCGAGATATAAGATGGGGGGATTGGGAATAAGATACTTATAACTTACTCGTATAATAGGATGCAACATGGTCGGATTAACCCGCGGGCAGTTTCAAAACAAAAACAAAAAAGAAAAAATGGTAGGATTAAAAGTTAAAACTCTTACTGCAGAAGCGCACATGTATCGGATCTAAGAACTTGATTACGGAGGTGCAATAAACTTGTTGTCTCTGCCTAAATTTGTTGTCATTAAATAGACGATTTCGAGAGATAGCCGTAGATAATAGTAGATATGGTACTGAAAGACCTGCATTCTTACACTATGGAAAAACCATCCAGATGCAGCGAGGAAGAACTGAATTTTTAATATACGACATTTCTGACCTTCAATAATATGAAATTCCTAAACCCTTTTACCAAAGTTAAACCAAAGATAAAGTCAAAACGTGAATTCTACTTACCGAAGTATGGATTATGACCTTCAATAATATGAAATTCCTAAACCCTTTTACCAAAGTTAAACCAAAGATAAAGCCAAAACGTGAATTCTACTTACCGAAGTATGGATTTTCATGAATATGTTCAACCAAAATTGTATAATCCTTGAATTGTAATAAAAAGAGGTCAAGAGAATTCAGAACTGCAAGATGTTCGAAATCGTGAGAACAGATTGAACACAGATATATTGTATGAATGAATGTGATCAAACGGCCCAGGCCGACATTATTTATACAACTACAGGGTGAAGAGTCATGTCTGCAAAGCTTAAAAGGCGTGTACGGGAAAATCATTCAAAATCAGTTGCTAGGTAAAGTTTTTTCGGTCAAAAGACGTATCTTCTCGTATAATTAAAACAAACTTACCGATTTAGTGCCTTTTCGTTAAGAAACATCAGATTCCGTTAGCAAAAATCGAATCTTTTCGGAGAACATATCAGGGCTGTTGTGGTTCCGCCACGTAAGTAAAATCATTCTCCTTTATATTAAGAAGAATTGATATGAATATTTCATCTTTACACTAGGTAGTACTGAACCATTGAGAAAGATTAATAACCCATGGCCGAATCAGCTTCCAGAGAATTGTTTTCATTCTCCTAGTAAAAGAAGTGTACCACCAATCTCTTGTAATGGAAGTGTCTTTTACGAGATGGTAAAAGATGGATCAGAAAAAGAATTATATAAACGTTTAGCTTTGGTATCATTCGATCTCCATGCGGAGAAGTTTCAAATAATCAAATTTCCAGGTGATGATGAATTTATTTCGAACTATAATAATGGTTGCTATTCTCCATCGGATCGAAGTACAAAAGATCTTTATGTTACTCAAGAATGAAAAATCTGGTTCTTATGGCGGCAAGGTTGTACTACATATATTGAAAGACACAGTTACTCACGTTTGGGTTAAGGAAATTATTAAGTTCGTCCTTCCAAGAGAGTTAGACAATGTTACATTAAAAAGAAAAACTAAGTTATACAAACGTGTTGCTATTTCTAGAGCAGTTATTGTGACTTCTCCTGACCAGGTGATTCTGTATTGGAGGTTCAACAGCAAAGAAATGGTGATGTTATCCTGTTATACAACGTGCATTCAAGAGAATCAAAGGAAGTAAGATTTCCAGAAGGCTCAACCTGGTGGTGTTATGACAGGGAAAGGCATTTAGAATATGACTGTTACATTTCTAGTCATGTTGAAAATTTTATTTCTTTGAGAACTTTGGCGACGACAGCAACCGCTGAAGAAAATACAAGATTCTTGGAGGAATATAGAACGTTTGCGTTTCTTGACGATATAACAAGAAGTAATCCGGGAGTTTTTTCATTTTCAGTGCCTTTATAATTTTCTGAAAATCAACTAATTTATTTTTCATGTTTTATATTATGGATTGGTTTGATAATACAGAACTTCAGAAAGTAGTTGGTTTGTTTGAGAGGAGTGCTAACATTGTATGTTAGTTATACAAACATGCTATCTTATAAATAGACAGAGCAGTGTTGAGATTATTAGTTCCACATTGTCCGGGTTATCTAAAATCATGTAATTTATAATCCTTATGACCTCTCCATCCATAGCCAGTTGGTTTTGAATTGGATGACCATATTCTAAGAATGGTATTAGAATATGAGGAGTGTTGAGACTAATGTAGTCAATATCGGCCAGCGATATGAGAAGCAGTATATCGACGATACGATATCTTCCCGATAATATCGGTCGATATGAAGCGATACGAAATTTTTACGATAATCCGGTATTGGTAAATTAGTCATTTTAGGTAAAGATTAAGGGTATTTTCTGATAATATTGGCCGATATCTATAATGACTGGTATGATTTTGATTAAAATTGTAATATCCTTGTTTAATTTACCAGTTTAGGTAGTAAACTTTAAAGTTGTTGAGGTTACTCTCCTGTTTCTAGTTTGAACTTGTTTGATAATCATTTTTTAGGTAGTGAACTTTAAAGTTATTGAAGTTACTCTTTTGTATTTGTGATAAAATTAATGTTATCTATTATATCTTAACAGAAAATGTTTGTTATAAAATTATAGTCTTAAAATTTTGAACCGATATTATACCGATATTTCAACGATAATATCCCTGATATAAAGTCGTACCAGTGTATCGGTCCCGGCCGAGATAAATCGATATCCGATATTAACTACATTGGTTGAGACTATTAATTCTTAAGGTTATAATTCTGGAGTTTTGATAATCCTACATTGTCTGGGTTCTTCTTATCTAAGATCCTGTGGTTTATAATACTTAAGGTTAAGGCCTCTCCACTCATCACCAATTGGTTTTAAGTTGGATGCCCGTATTCTAACATGGTATAAGAGCAGGCTATTTGTGATGAGTCATTTAACCGCGCCTTTACTCAGCGTCACCCGATTACCCAACGATCCTTCACGTGAGTGGGCGTGTTGAGACTATTAGTCCAACATTGTTTGGATTATCTAAGATCCAGTGATTTATAATCCTTAGAGCCTCTCCATTAATTTCCAATTGGCTAGGTTTAGGTTCTTAGATTCTTACGACTAGCTAGGTTTAGAGTCTGTTTGACATCTGGGTTTAGGGTCTGTTTGGGTATCTGGGATATGAAATACATACGTTCTACAGGACCGGTCCTGAGTTGTTTTTATCCTGAAGCGTACAATTTTTTTCGTTGCCCCCATAATTACATCAATGATCATTTTTTCTACAATGATCAAATGATAACAACGGTGAACTATCAAGAGAGTGAACATATACAAACATACAAAAGAAGAATAAGAGATTAAAGATGAGAACTAGAAAACCTTTACAACTCCACTCCTAAATCCTAATAGCTCATATTGTTTTGTTTGTTTGTAATCCCGACGATAATGATTATCTAATGGAATGGGTAAAATACTTTCAAATTAGCACTAAGACTATTCAATATTCTGTTTGGTGTGCAACACAATTATGAATAAGCCCCTAAAATATTTTTATTTTTAATGAAAACCCGACTAGTTTGTTGCCCCGAAGTGCGGCTTTCCCTGCTTCTCCTATTGGCCCGGCCCTGTGCAGATTAGCTTATTCGCGGTTTAGGGTCTGTTTGGCATCTGGGTTTTGGGTCTGTTTGGTTTGGCATCTGGGATATGAAATACCTACGTTTTCCAGATTAGCTTATTCGCCGCAAATACAAAGTGTTGCAAGCTTGGAATGTTGTGAATTTCTCAGCTGCAAATACAAACTGTGCAACTTTGTGCACTGGATGGATTTGTAAGGAACTGATTTCAAATAAAAGATAGTTTACCATGTACATAAAGCAGCTAGGCTCTTTGTACATCGTTGCCCATGCTAGATGGTCGAGCATTATATTAGAGCAAGCTTGGAATGTTGTGAATTTCTTAGCTGCAAATACTAAGTGCGCAAATTTCTGCAGTGAATGGATTTGTAAGGATGATTTCGTGAATTTCTTAGCTGCAAATACAAAGTGTTGCAAATTTCTGCAGTGTATGGATTTGTAAGGAACTGATTTCAAATAAAAGATAGTTTACCATGTACATAAAACAGCTAGGCTATTTGTACATCGTTGCCCATGCTAGATGATAGAGCATTATATTAGAGCGGGCTAAAGCCTACACTTGCACTAGTGACTTTCTTACCTATAATTTTTAATTCAGAATATAAATTTGTAATTACTCTCAATTAACAAATCAGAAGAATGTACTAAACAAAATTCATACTAATTAAGATGAATATTAATGTGGACAATATGTAGAACAATAAACTAGAATTTCATAATTTTAAGTCCATAGCCTAAATAATAACTTAACACAAAACAAAAAGAAAAAAGAGTAAACCAAGAAATAAAAAATAGATTGCGACTCCACGAACTAACACACATCTTAGTTCTTGCGGCCTCTCTGAGAAGTTTTCATTCCGGGGAGTTCCATATTTGGATTATGTTTCATCTTGGAGAAATCCAAATTTTTCATTCCGGAGAAATCCATATTTGGATTATTATTCATTCCGGAGAAATCAATATTTGGATTTTGAGACTGAAACATCTTCAACATCTCTTGCTGCTTCGTTTCCTCGCTTGTTGGTAGACCCATCTGCTTCTGACGCTGATCAAACATCATCTTCTCGACAACTGACCGAGTTTCAGGATCCAAGTCAGACAGCTGGGTTGTTTCAGGTTCAGCTTTTTGAGTATCAATTTCAGGATCACCTTGCACAAGATATTTCCACCAGTCTTTTTTATTCTGCTTAGTCAAAATAATAGATATAACTTTGTTATCCTCTATGCTCCAGAAACAATCATCGACCTTGACAGATTGGCAGAAATCAGCATCTATAATAGAAGGCTGTCCTTTCAATCCAACCTTGATATGGTTCTTTTTGATTTCACAGCTAACAGATTTTGATTTAGTTCCTGCGGGGACAGGAATACTAATAGTGACCTCTGGTAGAGATTGGCCCCATGAATAGGTTTCCATATCTAAACCATTGCCCTTATTTGGAACTCTCTTGCTGGATTCTTCTTTCTTAGGTTTATCATCAGAAGACGAAGAAGTTGAAGACGAGGGTTCCTTCTTCTGCACGATGTCTTCTTTCTTAGGTTTAGAATCTTCTTTCTCTGGCTTATCATCAGAAGAAGCTAATTCTTCTTTCTCAGAAGAAGTTGAAGATGAGGGTTTGCTATTCTGCACGATCTCTTCTTGATGATCAATGCTCTTTTCGTCTTCTTGAAAATCAGAGATAACTGCCATTGCTAAGATTGAACGAGATAATACTTGTTTTGTTGAAGAATGGTTTCGTAGAACTTGAGAGAGATATTGGTGTGTGGTTGTTCCAAAGGCCGAAGTGTGCTTTTTATAGGCTTTGGGTTTTGTGGTTATAGGCGGAAAAGGAAACTCATATGACGGTGGGATTGTATTCTATATTTGAACGGCTTCTAGAATACTCCCACCGTATTCTATTTTTGGACGGCTTCCTTATACGAATCCCTAAAGGAGTCAAATTCTAAAATCGAGTTCGTTCACTTGAGAATATTTAGCTACAGAAACACAAAGTTTATGGATGTTGTGAAATTGAGCCTTATTTTGGTGGGCTTTTCTAAAGAGTCCCAATACTGTGAATTTTTGAGCCTGTGACTGTGAATAAGGCCTGTAAGTAGGAGTCTTATAAAGAAAGTTGAGAGTCGTAACTACTCTTACTCATTGACCGAAATTTGTACTCAATATGGAATAGTGCTTCTTCTCTTAGAGTTTGTGTGACATTCAGTAGGTTGTTTACTTTATGATCAAAGAATGATTATCGAAGGAATGCTGGTTATGAGACAGTTTATACTTCACAATCATGTTATGTACATGTTAACACAGGAGATGGAAACGAAATGCCAGTGCTATGTACCCTCGCCCGTACATATCCAGATTAGCCGTGTCAATTATAAGGAAGCGCTCAACTTGGGTGGTGATTTGACTTACTATTCTCACCGAATGAGGAAAAACGAAGAACAATAGTGAATAGTGGTTCTTCATATGGTCAATTAATTCGTGAAAATGTTGGTGGTAGGTTGGTTAGCTAGGTTTATTTCTTATGAAGGTTATTATTGGGGCGTCACACTCCTTTAGAGGGGCTTCACTTGGATTCTTAGTGTCCAAAAAAGTGGTTATGGGATATCCTTTACTTAGATATAAAATGTCTAGAATATCCTTTAACTAAAATAAAAACATAAAAACCTAATATTTTCTAATTTAATCCTAGAAAAAAAATTGCTCCTCTTCCCTCCTTCATCTTTCTTCTCTTCCTCTCCTCCATAGTCAATTTCAATTCAACTTCAATTCACTTCATCGTTTTCGATTAATCGGCGATTCGAAAACTCAACATCATCGGATTGAAATCTCTGCTAAAGATGAGGAAGAAGCAAACTGATTCCAGTGATGGGAATCAGCCTCTCAATCAACCACCAGACCCAAATCTTCATCCTCAACAACTGGTTCAAGCATCTCAAGAATCGCAATTTCAAACTCCTCAACAACAACCCATGGTGTATGTTAGGTAATAATCGAACAAACTCATCTTTGTTTACTCGTTTTTGTGCTTAAAATAGGAAGATTGAATGAAATCGGAGTAAAATTAGGTTTTATTTAGTTAGTAATTTTAGTTTTTGAAGAACTTACGTCCAGGTTTTGATTAATTCAAACCGTTGCATGTTAGTTTACGTCTGGTTTCCCTTCGTTTCAATCGTAGAATTGAATTTACGTCTAGATTTATTTTACATGCTAACCTAGACTTCCTGGTTCTCTTAGTTCCCTTAAATTGTATGTTGGAATATGTCTCGGTTTTTTGAAGCTATTTTCCAGACTTAAGCTAGTATGCCCAGGTTCGTTAATTGTTTTTCCCGGACGTAATTTGCAACGTCTAGGTTTATCTTATAGGCTAACTGGACGTATTTTTCCTGTATCTTTTGAGAGGAAAGCTCAGATTGGAAAACGTCTAGGTTTGTGACTTGTTTTCCCAGGCGTAATTTGATACGTCCAAGTTCGTGAAGTTTTTTTCTAGACGTAATTGTGTACGTCTGGGTTTTTGAAGTGTTTGTTTCAGACGTAAATAGTCCTGAAACCTCTAAATTTATTTCAAACTAATTCTATAAGCTTGTAACATGCAGGAATTGTGATAGAGCAAAGCCTAAAAAAATAGAGGAAATAACTTAACACCAAAAGATACTTCTACACGTCGTCATGAAATTCATTGTGGGGTCGATTATAGAGGTTTCCCTAAGGATGCTAACAAGAAGAATGATATGATTCAAGGAAGTAGCCTAACATGTCCTGAAATTAAAGATTATATTTTTCAAGATATAGAAATTGAAGGGGATCAATTTCAACTAGCGGTGATATTGGGAGGTACACTCGTGATTAGAGATACATCAAATCAACAATGACAAGAAGAAGTTGTTGTTCAAGGAAAAGGGAAACAAGTTGTTGTTTCTTCACCTAAAGCTACACCTCAACCTCAAGTGAAGGAAAATAAGCCGAAGAATAAACCTTCACCAAAAGGCAAGCATATTCCTAAAGGCGATGATTTGTTGCCTTCGAAGAAGAATGGTAGACTTTGGGGTGAGGCGCCCGATAAATCTACGGTCTTATTTGGTTATCCATATTCACGGGCTGCTAAAGTTTGCCAAAGCAAGGTAATAATCTCAAAATTTTACTTATTTTGCATGATTTTTTTCAACTTGATATTATTTGGTATAATTTAGGAATTTAACAATTTTGTTGTTTATACATTCTTTGTAGGATCATGAAGTTGCGATAAAGAAATTGAAACATAAAAAGGGTGGTTATTGGCCGTTAGGTGAAGAATGTAAAACGGTTCGTGATCTTGTAGTGGATACAGGTCTAGGTAATGGAATTCCCAACCATCAGCATGAGTTTGATTCCAGTGTTGCCACTGCTTTTAGAGAGCGATATTGGTTAGAAACCGATACTTTTCATCTCCCATTCGGTGAGATGACAATAACGTCGGATGATATGAAGCAAATCTTGGACTTAGCCATTGAGGGAAAATCTTTTTATGAAGGTTTTGACGACAATATGAGTTGGGAAGAGCTTTATGTCCTTGTAAAAGACACACTTGGATGGGAGAGAGCTGAGGCGGAGAAACAGTTTAAGTGAGATGGTGGAGATAAACCAGATGAACCAAGAGTATGGAAGCATTCAATGACTTCATTTCCCAACATGATCTTATTGATCTTCCTTTAAAAGGAGCTAGATTCACCTGGTCGAACGGTCAATCCATTCCTGTCATGTGTAGACTTGATCGTTTTCTCATCTCTCCAGCTTTTGAGTCTCACTTTCCTTTTGTCTCTCAGCTTGCCAAACCTAAACCTACATCTGACCATATCCCAATCCTCTTAGACATTTCAAATCCTTCTTGGGGACCTAGTCCTTTTAGGTTTGAGACTATGTGGTTTTTGGAGACCGGGTTCATTGAGATTTTTTAAAAAATTGGTGGACTTCTTTTTGTTTTGCAGGTACACCTAGTACAAAGCTTTGGTACAAACTTAAAGCCTTAAAGGAAAAGTTTAAGGAGTGGAACAAGTCAACCTTTGGCAATATAAACACAAAGTTGAAATTGTTGCTGTCTGAAATCCAAGACTTTGACAGTTTATCTGAAAACTCTGTGTTAACTGATTCACAGTTGCAAGAGTTGGTTGAATGTAAAGAGGATTTTGAAAGAATTACAAGAATGGAGTAGGTTTCATGGAAGATCAAATCAAAGACTAGGTGGTTACAGGAAGGGGATAAGAATACTACTTTCTTTATTAGAAAGGCCAGTGCTAGAAGAAGATATAATAGAATCAAGCAGTTATATATTAATGGGGTTTTGGTTGATGACAGATCACAGCTTCAAAAACATATTGTAAGTTTTTACGCTGATCTTTTTAAGGAAGAAGAGATTATTCGACCGGTTTTGGAAGGTATTGATTTTGATAACATCAATTCTAATGATTCTGACATTTTGGATGCTGACTTCTCTGAAGCTGAAATGTTACAGGCAATTCAGGATCTTGGTCATGACAAGGAACCTGGTCCAGACGGCTACCCCATTATGTTCTTTCATAAATGCTGGAGTTTCATTAAATCAGACATTATGGAAACAATGAAGGAATTCTGTGATACAGGTTGTATTGATATTAAGCACAACTCCAATTTTATTACTTTGGTTCCTAAAAAAGATCATATAAAAACTATTAAAGATTGCAGGCCGATATGTCTTCTTACTAGTGTTTACAAAATTCTATCCAAAGTTCTTGCTTCTAGGTTGAAATTAGTTTTATCTAAGCTTATTTCACAGGTTCAATGTGCTTATATAGAGGGAAGACAAATTATTGATGGAACTCTTATTGCTAATGAGTTGGTCGATTCAAGATTGAATGCTAAGAAACCTGGAGTTATTTGTAAAATCGATCTTGAAAAGGCTTTTGATAGAATCAATTGGTGTTATTTAGAGTTTATGCTGAGTAAAATGGGTTTTAGTAGAAAATGGATACGTTGGGTCAGGTTTTGCTATTCAACTGCTACTTTTTCAGTGTTGACCAATGGTTCCCCTTTTGGCTTTTTTAACAGTTCAAGAGGTGTGAGGCAAGGATGTCCCTTATCTCCATTATTATTCAGTATTGCTATGGAGGGATTTTCTAGATATATCGATAGAGCTGCAAACTCTGGTTTATTCAATGGTTTTTCTATGGTAGAAAATGGTTCTGTGGTTAATCATTTACACTATGCTGATGACACTATCTTCTTTGTCGACAACAGTAAAGAGGAACTCACAAATTTGTTCTCAATTCTTCATTGTTTTGAGTATATTGCAGGTTTGAAGGTTAACAAATCTAAAACTCGTTTGATAGCTGTTGGAGACGTACCTCAAATTAATTCTTGGGCTGCAGAGTTAGGGTGTGCAGTGGACACTTTGCCTTTCATTTACTTAGGTATGCCTCTGGGTGCTAAGCCTAATTCTAAGGAAATTTGGGTTCCTGTTCTGGAGAAGTTTGATGCAAGATTGTCGACTTGGAATCAAATTTCTCTTTCCAAAGGTGGTAAGTTAGCTCTCTTGAAATGTATCTTAACTTCACTTCCTATGTACTACTTTTCCTTATTCAAGGCACCTACATCAGTGATCAAGTTACTTGAGAAAAAAATGAGGAATTTTCTTTGGGGAAATAACAGTTGTTCTCATTTGATAAAATGGGACATGGTTTATGCTGTTAAAGAAAGAGGTGGGTTAGGAGTGCTAAATTTGAAACTGATGAACTTGGCTCTTTTAGCTAAGTGGAGTTGGAGGTTTGGGGTGGAGAAACATAGCTTGTGGTATAAGCTCATAGTAGAGAAATATGGCTGCAGTTATTCTCATTGGGTTCCAGGTATGGTTCATACACCACATGGTGTTTCTTGTTGGAAGACTATAGCAGTTACAAGTGATTTGATCAACAATAATTCTAATATATGTATTCACTCAGGTGCTAAGGTTTCATTATGGTATGATAAGTGGGTAGGTAATTCAACTCTGGCAAATAATTTTAATCTTCTCTGTAAGCTTGACAGATTGCAGTTTCGAAGTCTTGCTGACCACATCAATTCTGACGACGACTGGTGTTTTGATTTCAAGAGAGTTTTGAATACCGTAGAAGTGAATCAATTGGCAGGATTACTAAGCATCATTGGTAATATTCCACCTGTAACAGATATTAATCATGATGTTAGGCGTTGGCAACTTCACAGTTCAGGTTTTTTTTCGGTTAAAACCTTATATCACAGGTTGATCATTAATGATGGTGTTGATAACTTTCCTAACCACTTTATTCAGAATGATGGAGTTCCGCCAAAGGTCTCTTTTTTATTATGGTGTGCTGTTCATGGTTAATTAAACTCTTTAGATATGCTCAATCGCAAAGGAATGAATGTCTACAGCTCTTGCATTCTCTGTGGTGAGAGTAATGAGTCACAAGATCATCTTTTACTTCACTATAAAGTTGCCTACAAAACTTGGATTGCTGTCATGCCTAAAAAGGATTGGGCTTGGGTGTTTCCTGAGACTGTGTATTCTCTAGCTCATACTTGGTCTTACAATCTTCTTTCACACAATGGAAAAACGGTATGGAATCTAATACCACCAGAAATAATTTGGGTTCTTTGGCAAGAAAGAAACTGTCGCATTTTTGAGAAGAGGTATAGTTTCAAGACAGACTCTCATATTGCAGTAGATGTCAAGTCTCTTGTGTTGTCATGGGCAAGTGCTTCTGGCAACAGGGTACATTCGAATTTTACTTACACTGTAAACAATTGGGAGTCTGTGTTCTACTAAGTTTTTCACTGTTTTTCTTTTGTTTTCTTTGTTGTTTGGTCTATCTTTGGTAGACCTTTGTACATTCTTTTCTTCTTAATAAATCCTTCTCTTCTCATCAAAAAAAAAAAAGTTTATTAAAATTGGCGCATGAAACATTGAAAAACAGTTGGATCAAGGATTTCATCAACGGTGTTATCAAATTACTGCATGAAAGTAATCTTGTTGCTCAAAGGTTCAGAATGGCAAAAAAACGGCCAACAAAAACTGAAACGGTGTCAGATAGATTTATAGTCATTGCATTCTGAAACAAGAATGGGGGTGCAGTATAAAAAAACAAGAATGGGTGGCAAATATAACTCACATGTAACAAAGGCGTCTGCTCTAAACTCAGGGATGGTAATAGCAAGAAAACGTGCAGAGATACATGGTCAAATAAAAGAGATCTGCTCAAATAGGATCAATAAAATTCGTCCAAGTTTTAAGGTAACTTAATACCCATTATTGTTTCCTTATGTTGAAGATGAAGATGGATATAACCCAAAGATACCATACAGAGATGAACTTCACCTCAACCAGAGGGGGGAAAGTCAGAAGCTTATAGCGCACAACAACGACCAAATGAAGGCCTCGTTACAAAATTTCAAGGAAGTCGTTTATTCTAGCAATATTGGTAGATGAGTCCAAATTGAGATTGGTAAAAACCAAAAAAAAATCGTAGCTTAACTTTACAACGGTTTCAAGAGTGCAGTCATGTCAGGCGGCACATCACCTGCGTCGGTTGGAAAAAAGGATATTGTTATCATCTTCGTTTAAGTAAAGTTTTGGGTCCATCACCACGTAGATGATATCTTACTTATTTATTTGTTTCAAACTTTACACCATTGAATTGCCGAAGGGAGATCTTCCTGAGGCACTTCTTCAGCAAGATATACCAAAGTCATCGTCAAACGATGATAAAATCGTAACTGCAGGAATACGGATGCTGACTCAAAGGATGCGAGGCTATAGTTCAACTTAGTAAAGTAGGACTAGTCTCTGGGAATTTTAGGCACAAAGCTTTACAGAATTCCGGTGCGTATGCACCGGGTGGAAGCTTGTTTATATAATTCCTAATCTACCCTCAATAATCATGTTTAGTGGATAAATATAGTTAGTTAAGTTAATAGATTAGTTTGATAATAATTAGAATAAATTATCATCATTGAATTTGTTGATGCAACGACACTAAATCAAGATATTTATGATCATAAAAGTTTAGGTGAAGAACCAATCCAGGAAAGTAAACAAGATAAACATACAAGTGCTCCAATTACTCATATATAGGTATTAATGTTTTGAAATTTGATTCTTTTTTTATTGAATTCGCCATTGTTGCGCCCGAAAAACTCATTATCGGCATAGTAAAAGTATAAATACCATGCCGACAGAGACCAAATCGGCATGGTAATCGTACTGTCACCATGTCGATACACATTATCCCCCAATTCTAAAAGTGGAAGTACACTGTCGGCACATAAAGTTCGTTACTGAGCATGCCGGTAATAATGACGGCATGGTAAATTGCTTAATTTGATATGCCGGCACATGATCAAGATTTTCGGTATGTTTTTGTCCTAAAATTGGCATGGTACACTTGAGAATCGACCATGCACGCATAAGCAAGTTTTGGGACAAATTTTTTCTGAGCTATTTTGGTTTCGGCATGGTATTCAAACAGAAAACGATACCATCACTAGATATCGGCATAGTATTCAAACTAAAAACCAACGCCGACACAATATATGAGCATGGTATTCAAACTAAAAAAAATCCCAGCACAAGATACCGACATGGTATTCGAACTCTAAACAATGCCGACACAAAATTGAGTTACGATATTTGATTCTAACCTAAACGAATTCTTTGAAAAAAATCGATGATTATGTTTCTTTCAAGGAGGCATAATTATATAATAGATTAATCGCCAAGGAAACCGATAATGAAGAAAACAGAAATCAAAGACAGGTGCTGGTAGAGAAGAAGACGAAAAAAAGAAAATAAATTAAAATATTAAAGAATATTTTAGTATTTTCATATCCAAATATCACCCTTTAGCAGAAACTATTGAATGGGATATTAATTAGTTAATAAAAATATCCCCAATCCGGCGTTGAAAAAAATGGTTCTATTCTTTGGGGAATCATTTGGGTGATTGAGACGTGCTGCCAATAATACCGATTCGCTAATAAATTAATAAACTAAGTCAGTTCAACTTCCTTTTTCTTAAATGTAACCAGCTATTCTGCACAAACCAAACCAGCTACTACGATTCTACGAATCTTCACAAACCATGATTAACTTCTAATTTAATCAAATGATTAGGAGTTGATCATGGCATGAAAGTTCTTTCTGCTTTTTTTTTGTTGTCTTGGTGGTTATCCAATTTGCGTAAGTATTACTTATCAAAAATCTTTTCTCTTTATTTTGTTTTCTTTCCCTAATTTGCTTACATACTGATGATTCAATGGCGTTACTACATTTTTTGAAACAGAAATATAGTCCTTGATAAATAAATAAAAAATTGTTTGATGCAGTTGTCACCATTTTTTCTTTTTTTTTTTCGTTGAACATTGTTTCATTTATTAATTCTTTGTTATAATTATAGTCGGTCTTGTATACCGATCTTCTGATTAATCATCTGAAACTTCATACAGACCTGTATGCTTCGACTCTGCTCAGCACCTGATCAAATTGGTACACGAGGAGGACTTGGGCGCAGATTGTTGTTGGTTTGTCTTTGATTATTTGTTTATTTTTTCTGTTATGAATGATATGTTTAATTCTTAAAGCGAAGAACAATACCTTCCAGTAAATGAAAGTACAAAAGAAAAAAGAACATGAGTGATAAGGTTGAGTCTAGTGTTGCTAATGCTATTCCTCAAGACATACTTCTACAGATACTACATAAATTACCTGTCAAGTCATTGATCAGATTCAGTTGTGTGTCTAAGTTATGGTTTTATTTAATCAACAATGATCCAAAACAATTTAACAAATTTCACATGGTTGAATCTCAATAGAAGCCAATTCTCCTGTTTGATCTACATGATTGTTGGTATCGTTCAAGAATCTACTTTGTAGGGAACGAAGAGCAAGGTAATATAATACTCACAGTACCAAGCTCTTTACATACCTAAAAGAAATTCGGTATTGGCAAAACAACAAAATAATTGGGTATTGCAATGGTTTAACTTGCTATTCGAACTTTATGAGTAGTTATCGAAATGGGGTCTCCCCTGATGAATGGGTTTGTTTCGCACTTGAAATTCGTAATCCTAGTAGGGTTGAGATGCTAGTCACTGTCTCCCGAGTTCAATTGAAAAAGGTACGTTTGAACGTATCCACGGATTTCGAATTGGATACAACCTCTTAGCAACGAGTACAAGGTGATGTGTATCCTAAAATATGAGTATGAACAAGGTCTTTCATGCCCGTGCAAATGCACGGGCTAGTTTTACATAGTTGCTTCCCGTTTTTGGCTCATAAGATGGAGGGCACAACGGATCCAAAAAAACAAAAGAAAAAAAAAAGCTTCAATTTTTTTATCAAGTACTTGATCTTCCGTGAGTCCAAACTGCACAGTGCTCAACAGAATTCTGACAAATTTTTATTTTGCTTCGAGATCAACAACTTTATAAAAAAAATCGTAGCCCGTGTCAAATCCCATCTGGAAAGGTGAATCGGATGATATAACATACCTTAACTTATAACATACCTTAACTTACTCACCTAAGAATCCATTGCAAACACATTCCATTTCTAGTTAACAAAACATCATTCATCCCATTCTCGAATGAACTCAACCAACTGACTTAACAATTTTCCTAATCCCTTCCCCTGCACATGCTGTTCGAGCTGAACTTCATAAACATAAATCACCGGAACCTCTTCCTCCAATACAAGCAGATACTGTAAAACTTAGCAAACGCCCGTGCTTCCGGTGCAACCATGTCCTTACGCTTAACTCTCTTCGAAAGCCCATTTATCTAGTCCATGTGTAGCTTCCATATTGACGTTAAGGAGCATGGATATATATTGTTTCTTAAATGTATATATATGTCACCCACTCCTGACTCTAGTTGAATCTCGCATATATACATGCTTGATGAACCTTCTTTTGTAATCATCGATCTTTTTTGAGGAATCTAGTCATTGATATACACAGGGGACATGAAGTATACGTTACGCACAAAAATCATAATTTGCTTAAAGAAATAAAAATAAAGGCAGCAAAATAAGCATATATACCTGCTGGTCGTGGGTTTTCACAATTTATTGCAGCTTCGAACTTGATGAAATCAATGTCTACATCCGAACCAAGTGTGACTCCAAGGGAGACCTTTTAACCATCAAATTGATTTCTCTGTCAAGGTTCATAATTTCTTAATAACCAATACGATCCTCATAATTTGAAGCCTGCAAATGGAGATCACTTAGAAAGTTTTCTTCATTTTCAACTTTAACAACATCGGTCATCAGCAATAGAAAGTCATTTCAATTTATGAATATGCCATCTCCTACGTAGACGTTTACAATTCAATAGTTCACCACCAGATTCGATCTACGAAAATTAAAATCATTATGATGACCAAACAATTAATAGTCTGCAATCAAAAATTTGGAAAAGCTTGCAATACAGAAAAGGTCTAAAACCATAGCAATAGTTTCTGGGAAGCATGCTAACATCAAAACAAAATGGTGTAAATAGAAATCGGTAATTCAAAGAAACTAATCGAGAAAGAAAATTCGAGAACATCGGGAACACCACTTTTTGGGAAGGTTCATCCTCTCCAAATCCATGTCGCAGAAACTGGCATCAGAATGCAATCACTCTGACACTCTTTGCAAGTCGGCTTTTAGTCGTTTGCAATGGCAGTACTTGCCATTGGAGACTCTAACTACTACATCCACCCGAACGGATGAAATCAAAAGAATATGAGAAAACATTACCATTAAGCAACCCTAATTGCTTACCAAAACTACAGGCTTCATGGTTTTCCCTTCATAAAGCATATGCTACTAAGCCAAAGCATACGTTTCGAGATATAAGATGGGGGGATTGGGAATAAGATACTTATAACTTACTCGTATAATAGGATGCAACATGGTCGGATTAACCCGCGGGCAGTTTCAAAACAAAAACAAAAAAGAAAAAATGGTAGGATTAAAAGTTAAAACTCTTACTGCAGAAGCGCACATGTATCGGATCTAAGAACTTGATTACGGAGGTGCAATAAACTTGTTGTCTCTGCCTAAATTTGTTGTCATTAAATAGACGATTTCGAGAGATAGCCGTAGATAATAGTAGATATGGTACTGAAAGACCTGCATTCTTACACTATGGAAAAACCATCCAGATGCAGCGAGGAAGAACTGAATTTTTAATATACGACATTTCTGACCTTCAATAATATGAAATTCCTAAACCCTTTTACCAAAGTTAAACCAAAGATAAAGTCAAAACGTGAATTCTACTTACCGAAGTATGGATTATGACCTTCAATAATATGAAATTCCTAAACCCTTTTACCAAAGTTAAACCAAAGATAAAGCCAAAACGTGAATTCTACTTACCGAAGTATGGATTTTCATGAATATGTTCAACCAAAATTGTATAATCCTTGAATTGTAATAAAAAGAGGTCAAGAGAATTCAGAACTGCAAGATGTTCGAAATCGTGAGAACAGATTGAACACAGATATATTGTATGAATGAATGTGATCAAACGGCCCAGGCCGACATTATTTATACAACTACAGGGTGAAGAGTCATGTCTGCAAAGCTTAAAAGGCGTGTACGGGAAAATCATTCAAAATCAGTTGCTAGGTAAAGTTTTTTCGGTCAAAAGACGTATCTTCTCGTATAATTAAAACAAACTTACCGATTTAGTGCCTTTTCGTTAAGAAACATCAGATTCCGTTAGCAAAAATCGAATCTTTTCGGAGAACATATCAGGGCTGTTGTGGTTCCGCCACGTAAGTAAAATCATTCTCCTTTATATTAAGAAGAATTGATATGAATATTTCATCTTTACACTAGGTAGTACTGAACCATTGAGAAAGATTAATAACCCATGGCCGAATCAGCTTCCAGAGAATTGTTTTCATTCTCCTAGTAAAAGAAGTGTACCACCAATCTCTTGTAATGGAAGTGTCTTTTACGAGATGGTAAAAGATGGATCAGAAAAAGAATTATATAAACGTTTAGCTTTGGTATCATTCGATCTCCATGCGGAGAAGTTTCAAATAATCAAATTTCCAGGTGATGATGAATTTATTTCGAACTATAATAATGGTTGCTATTCTCCATCGGATCGAAGTACAAAAGATCTTTATGTTACTCAAGAATGAAAAATCTGGTTCTTATGGCGGCAAGGTTGTACTACATATATTGAAAGACACAGTTACTCACGTTTGGGTTAAGGAAATTATTAAGTTCGTCCTTCCAAGAGAGTTAGACAATGTTACATTAAAAAGAAAAACTAAGTTATACAAACGTGTTGCTATTTCTAGAGCAGTTATTGTGACTTCTCCTGACCAGGTGATTCTGTATTGGAGGTTCAACAGCAAAGAAATGGTGATGTTATCCTGTTATACAACGTGCATTCAAGAGAATCAAAGGAAGTAAGATTTCCAGAAGGCTCAACCTGGTGGTGTTATGACAGGGAAAGGCATTTAGAATATGACTGTTACATTTCTAGTCATGTTGAAAATTTTATTTCTTTGAGAACTTTGGCGACGACAGCAACCGCTGAAGAAAATACAAGATTCTTGGAGGAATATAGAACGTTTGCGTTTCTTGACGATATAACAAGAAGTAATCCGGGAGTTTTTTCATTTTCAGTGCCTTTATAATTTTCTGAAAATCAACTAATTTATTTTTCATGTTTTATATTATGGATTGGTTTGATAATACAGAACTTCAGAAAGTAGTTGGTTTGTTTGAGAGGAGTGCTAACATTGTATGTTAGTTATACAAACATGCTATCTTATAAATAGACAGAGCAGTGTTGAGATTATTAGTTCCACATTGTCCGGGTTATCTAAAATCATGTAATTTATAATCCTTATGACCTCTCCACCCATAGCCAGTTGGTTTTGAATTGGATGACCATATTCTAAGAATGGTATTAGAATATGAGGAGTGTTGAGACTAATGTAGTCAATATCGGCCAGCGATATGAGAAGCAGTATATCGACGATACGATATCTTCCCGATAATATCGGTCGATATGACGCGATACGAAATTTTTACGATAATCCGGTATTGGTAAATTAGTCATTTTAGGTAAAGATTAAGGGTATTTTCTGATAATATTGGCCGATATCTATAATGACTGGTATGATTTTGATTAAAATTGTAATATCCTTGTTTAATTTACCAGTTTAGGTAGTAAACTTTAAAGTTGTTGAGGTTACTCTCCTGTTTCTAGTTTGAACTTGTTTGATAATCATTTTTTAGGTAGTGAACTTTAAAGTTATTGAAGTTACTCTTTTGTATTTGTGATAAAATTAATGTTATCTATTATATCTTAACAGAAAATGTTTGTTATAAAATTATAGTCTTAAAATTTTGAACCGATATTATACCGATATTTCAACGATAATATCCCTGATATAAAGTCGTACCAGTGTATCGGTCCCGGCCGAGATAAATCGATATCTGATATTAACTACATTGGTTGAGACTATTAATTCTTAAGGTTATAATTCTGGAGTTTTGATAATCCTACATTGTCTGGGTTCTTCTTATCTAAGATCCTGTGGTTTATAATACTTAAGGTTAAGGCCTCTCCACTCATCACCAATTGGTTTTAAGTTGGATGCCCGTATTCTAACATGGTATAAGAGCAGGCTATTTGTGATGAGTCATTTAACCGCGCCGTTACCTAAATTAGTCATTTTAGGTAACAGTTAGACGAAATTTGTGATGAGTCAGCTAGGCTATTTGTACATCGTTGCCCATGCTAGATGATAGAGCATTATATTAGAGCGGGCTAAAGCCTACACTTGCACTAGTGACTTTCTTACCTATAATTTTTAATTCAGAATATAAATTTGTAATTACTCTCAATTAACAAATCAGAAGAATGTACTAAACAAAATTCATACTAATTAAGATGAATATTAATGTGGACAATATGTAGAACAATAAACTAGAATTTCATAATTTTAAGTCCATAGCCTAAATAATAACTTAACACAAAACAAAAAGAAAAAAGAGTAAACCAAGAAATAAAAAATAGATTGCGACTCCACGAACTAACACACATCTTAGTTCTTGCGGCCTCTCTGAGAAGTTTTCATTCCGGGGAGTTCCATATTTGGATTATGTTTCATCTTGGAGAAATCCAAATTTTTCATTCCGGAGAAATCCATATTTGGATTATTATTCATTCCGGAGAAATCAATATTTGGATTTTGAGACTGAAACATCTTCAACATCTCTTGCTGCTTCGTTTCCTCGCTTGTTGGTAGACCCATCTGCTTCTGACGCTGATCAAACATCATCTTCTCGACAACTGACCGAGTTTCAGGATCCAAGTCAGACAGCTGGGTTGTTTCAGGTTCAGCTTTTTGAGTATCAATTTCAGGATCACCTTGCACAAGATATTTCCACCAGTCTTTTTTATTCTGCTTAGTCAAAATAATAGATATAACTTTGTTATCCTCTATGCTCCAGAAACAATCATCGACCTTGACAGATTGGCAGAAATCAGCATCTATAATAGAAGGCTGTCCTTTCAATCCAACCTTGATATGGTTCTTTTTGATTTCACAGCTAACAGATTTTGATTTAGTTCCTGCGGGGACAGGAATACTAATAGTGACCTCTGGTAGAGATTGGCCCCATGAATAGGTTTCCATATCTAAACCATTGCCCTTATTTGGAACTCTCTTGCTGGATTCTTCTTTCTTAGGTTTATCATCAGAAGACGAAGAAGTTGAAGACGAGGGTTCCTTCTTCTGCACGATGTCTTCTTTCTTAGGTTTAGAATCTTCTTTCTCTGGCTTATCATCAGAAGAAGCTAATTCTTCTTTCTCAGAAGAAGTTGAAGATGAGGGTTTGCTATTCTGCACGATCTCTTCTTGATGATCAATGCTCTTTTCGTCTTCTTGAAAATCAGAGATAACTGCCATTGCTAAGATTGAACGAGATAATACTTGTTTTGTTGAAGAATGGTTTCGTAGAACTTGAGAGAGATATTGGTGTGTGGTTGTTCCAAAGGCCGAAGTGTGCTTTTTATAGGCTTTGGGTTTTGTGGTTATAGGCGGAAAAGGAAACTCATATGACGGTGGGATTGTATTCTATATTTGAACGGCTTCTAGAATACTCCCACCGTATTCTATTTTTGGACGGCTTCCTTATACGAATCCCTAAAGGAGTCAAATTCTAAAATCGAGTTCGTTCACTTGAGAATATTTAGCTACAGAAACACAAAGTTTATGGATGTTGTGAAATTGAGCCTTATTTTGGTGGGCTTTTCTAAAGAGTCCCAATACTGTGAATTTTTGAGCCTGTGACTGTGAATAAGGCCTGTAAGTAGGAGTCTTATAAAGAAAGTTGAGAGTCGTAACTACTCTTACTCATTGACCGAAATTTGTACTCAATATGGAATAGTGCTTCTTCTCTTAGAGTTTGTGTGACATTCAGTAGGTTGTTTACTTTATGATCAAAGAATGATTATCGAAGGAATGCTGGTTATGAGACAGTTTATACTTCACAATCATGTTATGTACATGTTAACACAGGAGATGGAAACGAAATGCCAGTGCTATGTACCCTCGCCCGTACATATCCAGATTAGCCGTGTCAATTATAAGGAAGCGCTCAACTTGGGTGGTGATTTGACTTACTATTCTCACCGAATGAGGAAAAACGAAGAACAATAGTGAATAGTGGTTCTTCATATGGTCAATTAATTCGTGAAAATGTTGGTGGTAGGTTGGTTAGCTAGGTTTATTTCTTATGAAGGTTATTATTGGGGCGTCACACTCCTTTAGAGGGGCTTCACTTGGATTCTTAGTGTCCAAAAAAGTGGTTATGGGATATCCTTTACTTAGATATAAAATGTCTAGAATATCCTTTAACTAAAATAAAAACATAAAAACCTAATATTTTCTAATTTAATCCTAGAAAAAAAATTGCTCCTCTTCCCTCCTTCATCTTTCTTCTCTTCCTCTCCTCCATAGTCAATTTCAATTCAACTTCAATTCACTTCATCGTTTTCGATTAATCGGCGATTCGAAAACTCAACATCATCGGATTGAAATCTCTGCTAAAGATGAGGAAGAAGCAAACTGATTCCAGTGATGGGAATCAGCCTCTCAATCAACCACTAGACCCAAATCTTCATCCTCAACAACTGGTTCAAGCATCTCAAGAATCGCAATTTCAAACTCCTCAACAACAACCCATGGTGTATGTTAGGTAATAATCGAACAAACTCATCTTTGTTTACTCGTTTTTGTGCTTAAAATAGGAAGATTGAATGAAATCGGAGTAAAATTAGGTTTTATTTAGTTAGTAATTTTAGTTTTTGAAGAACTTACGTCCAGGTTTTGATTAATTCAAACCGTTGCATGTTAGTTTACGTCTGGTTTCCCTTCGTTTCAATCGTAGAATTGAATTTACGTCTAGATTTATTTTACATGCTAACCTAGACTTCCTGGTTCTCTTAGTTCCCTTAAATTGTATGTTGGAATATGTCTCGGTTTTTTGAAGCTATTTTCCAGACTTAAGCTAGTATGCCCAGGTTCGTTAATTGTTTTTCCCGGACGTAATTTGCAACGTCTAGGTTTATCTTATAGGCTAACTGGACGTATTTTTCCTGTATCTTTTGAGAGGAAAGCTCAGATTGGAAAACGTCTAGGTTTGTGACTTGTTTTCCCAGGCGTAATTTGATACGTCCAAGTTCGTGAAGTTTTTTTCTAGACGTAATTGTGTACGTCTGGGTTTTTGAAGTGTTTGTTTCAGACGTAAATAGTCCTGAAACCTCTAAATTTATTTCAAACTAATTCTATAAGCTTGTAACATGCAGGAATTGTGATAGAGCAAAGCCTAAAAAAATAGAGGAAATAACTTAACACCAAAAGATACTTCTACACGTCGTCATGAAATTCATTGTGGGGTCGATTATAGAGGTTTCCCTAAGGATGCTAACAAGAAGAATGATATGATTCAAGGAAGTAGCCTAACATGTCCTGAAATTAAAGATTATATTTTTCAAGATATAGAAATTGAAGGGGATCAATTTCAACTAGCGGTGATATTGGGAGGTACACTCGTGATTAGAGATACATCAAATCAACAATGACAAGAAGAAGTTGTTGTTCAAGGAAAGGGGAAACAAGTTGTTGTTTCTTCACCTAAAGCTACACCTCAACCTCAAGTGAAGGAAAATAAGCCGAAGAATAAACCTTCACCAAAAGGCAAGCATATTCCTAAAGGCGATGATTTGTTGCCTTCGAAGAAGAATGGTAGACTTTGGGGTGAGGCGCCCGATAAATCTACGGTCTTATTTGGTTATCCATATTCACGGGCTGCTAAAGTTTGCCAAAGCAAGGTAATAATCTCAAAATTTTACTTATTTTGCATGATTTTTTTCAACTTGATATTATTTGGTATAATTTAGGAATTTAACAATTTTTTTGTTTATACATTCTTTGTAGGATCATGAAGTTGCGATAAAGAAATTGAAACATAAAAAGGGTGGTTATTGGCCGTTAGGTGAAGAATGTAAAACGGTTCGTGATCTTGTAGTGGATACAGGTCTAGGTAATGGAATTCCCAACCATCAGCATGAGTTTGATTCCAGTGTTGCCACTGCTTTTAGAGAGCGATATTGGTTAGAAACCGATACTTTTCATCTCCCATTCGGTGAGATGACAATAACGTCGGATGATATGAAGCAAATCTTGGACTTAGCCATTGAGGGAAAATCTTTTTATGAAGGTTTTGACGACAATATGAGTTGGGAAGAGCTTTATGTCCTTGTAAAAGACACACTTGGATGGGAGAGAGCTGAGGCGGAGAAACAGTTTAAGTGAGATGGTGGAGATAAACCAGATGAACCAAGAGAAGCTCCATCTATACCTATCAAGAAGATAATGTTGAAGAATCTGAAAACAATGTTTGGAGGAACACAAAAGTAAGTAGAACATAACGAGGTGATATATGAAACAAGAGCTCGTCGTACAACCACCGCATACCTATTGCATTCCCTTGGTACCATATTCTTTCCTGATAAATCGGGGAACCGAGTAAATGTGCACTATCTACAATGGTTAAAAAATCTCTAGGACACCAAAAAGTATGCTTGGGGCACTGTCGCTTATTTACTTGATTCTTTTCGAAAAGCTTCGAGGGTTGGAGTCACTGACCTTGCTGGGAATGTTGGTATTTTTCAGGTAATTTATATAGTTTAGGTTTTGTTATATCTATCATTTTTTTCATTCGTTTTATGTATATAGTTTTTATGGTTATATATAATTTGTTAGGCATGGGTATATGACCACTTTCCGAGCATGAGACCTTCTACAACTTGGTCAGACAATGAAACTGGTGCTACAAGAAAAAAGTTTATATTCACTGGTACCCAAACAAAGTACAAAGAAGATAAGATAGTTGCTTTAAGGTTGGGAATGGATGCTCTCACTGTTGAAGATGTGATATTTGATCCTTATATAGATCTAAAATAAGATGAATTTGTATAAGAGCGTGATCATCGTGTTTTTTCAGGTTTGGAATCCTAAACGGGCCTTTGTTTCATCCTTATGGGTACATATTATCCAATCCACGTAGAGTTCTCCACCAATATGGTTATGTGGAAGAAATAGTCACTCAAGAATCGTTCAAATTGTGTGCTAATACTTCCAACGTAAAAACTGCCAATGTCGTGCTCAACTATAGCCCAGAGCCAACTATTGATGTTTGGAACGACCGCAATAATAAAGATTACCAAATCCAAATGAAGGAGCTAATTCCTTCTCTAGGAAAAAAGGAAGACGAAGAATATTATTTGAAATGGTATTACCATTTTGGTCATCCCCATGTGATCAATAATGATCCGGAAGAGGCGAAACATATCCAAAGGGCTCTAGAAAAGAAGAAGTGTGAAGCCGAAAGAAAAGCTTACTTGATATGGATTGGAAGGCGCTATATTTCAAGACGGTAAGTAAAGTTGTTATATTTGTAATATATTTGCTAATGTTTCATAACACTATATTTGTTTGTATTAATATGTTTCATTTTGATATCTAAAATAGAAAAAGAAATGCCTTCAATTGGCACAAACATTGACTTCATGCGTCAAAAAAGATGAGGACCTCCCAAGTGCACAAGTAAATATGTTACAACAAAAAATCAAAGATGTGTTTGATCCAAACAAGGATGACTCATCTGAAAGGAGCACAAATAGGAGTAGGCATTCGTCGAGAGATGTGGGTACTAGTCAAGGTCAGCCATCACCTAGTAGTTCTGAAACTACAGAAGAGGAAATGCATGCTTGTGGTCGTGGTCAAGGTGGTCGTGACGGTCCTCTTACTCGAGGTGGTCGTGACGGTCCTCGTACTCGAGGTAGTAACAAAAGAGGTCGTGGTCGTACTCATAATGAGAAGACATTGTCCTTAAACTCTATCAATATCATAATTATAGAAGACTATTTAGTTTTCTTTGGTTGTTTGTGCGGTTTGTTATGAACAAGTTTCTTTTGATTAAAAGACTATTTAGTTTCCTTTGGTTGTTTATTTGGTTTTTTATGAACAAGTTACCTTTAGTGTAGAAGAACATCAATTTTAGAATGAAGTTTCCTTTGGTTTGTATTAGCTAGAATGAATTTATTTACGTATCTTTATGTTTGAGTGAATGCACAAATTTGGCTTAGTATTAGCTAGAATGAATGAATAAGTCCAAAAATTGGATTTGTGCTGCTAGTTTTAAAGTGAAATGCAAAATCAAAAATAGGTATTCAGGAACATTTACGTACAGGTTAGTGGTATGCACAACCTAGACGTAATACTGAATTAAAAAAATTTGAGGTCATTTGTAGGTTTACGCCTAGGTTTGGGGTTTGGAAAACCCAAACATAAACCTGACAAAAAATATTTCTCAGAGTTACGCCCAGTTTTTTTTTCCCTCCAACCTAGACGTAACCATGACAATTGCATTCTTTGCTTATCACCTTTGATTACGCCTAGGTTCGTGTTCTCTAAAACCTAGACGTAAGTCGTTTTTAGAGTGAGTTTTGTTTTGTTTTTTTTGTCTCTATTTGATTTGAAAATAGAGCCGTTGGGAACTTGTACTACCTGATTTTTGAAAATAAAGCCGTTGGGAACTTGTACTACCTGATTTTTGAAAATAGAGTCGTTACACATCTTGGTTTTATATATAAGTTGAACATACATACCCAACCATCTTATTTTTTTTATTTAGACACCTAAACTCTTACTCTAGTATAGAAAGAAAGACACTAGATTATAGATGAATATGGTTTTGCGTTGGATGAAGATTTATGTCTTTGCCGCAACTATGTACTATGCTATCCAAAAATAGGAGAAGAACGACGTCAAGATGGTCTTGTGACTACAAGTTTTTGGAGAACCATTTATGAAAACTTTTGCTATGAAACTGGTAACCCTTATAAACGTGATGAAATTAAATTTTACTGTTAGTACGGAACGATAAGGGATCAAGTTAAAAAATTTATGGAATTAGTTCGTACTATTGGTCAAATACGACTTAGAGGTGAAACTGATTCTGAAGTTTTAGAGTGTACGATTCAAGAATGGAGAAGGTGGAAAGGTCAAATTTCCAATACTTACCTCATTTCAACATCTTGAAGGACGTCTATCGCACTCGTAGACCCGATTATCAGTCCTTTTATAATGAAATTTTCATGTAATGTCATGTGGTTTAATGGGTTGTAATTTCATGCATCTATGTGGTTTAGTTGGTTTAATACATATGCTAGTAAAGTACCTTGAGTTCCATAATTTATCAATAAAAAACAATTTCAACAAAATACTTATGCAAATACATATGTTATTGTCACATCTAGACAAAATACCAAAATACATATGACCCTATTATCACTTCTAGACAAAATGTTTTATTCCTAGTGAGTCATTCAAAATATCTTCAACACCATTCACGAACGTTTAGTCATCCTCATCATGGCTCATAAGTGTAAATGAGACATTACTCCTCGACATTTGTAGTTCCTTCCAAAATTCAATACTTTCCTCGAATCTATTACACCATGACTTGGACATTTCATTACAATCGAATAATGGAGGTAATGGGCATTCTTCACCCATTTGGAGGCCGATTAAATGATTTCCGTGCACGTAACCAATCACCACTCTTCTTGTTTGAAATTCTTCATCATATGGTATTCTTGTTGGTGCAAATGTGAAGCTCAATGCATTTGAGATATAATGGACAACGCAATTAAATGCATTGGCGAGTAGTTGGCCGTTTATTGGCATTGACATCCAATACTCACTTGTCAAACATTTATTACCGTGTAACCGCTTTTCCCATGCGACAAACCTTTCGTTTAACACCGTCTAGGACTCATCTTTTTCAAATCTCATCATTGGAATGTAATAATCTCGGTGCCCACGTAGTTCAATTAAACATTTTTTCCTTACATAGTCAACTTCTTCACAACCCAAATCTTTCGCGTCTTCAAAGGGTCCAAGTTGATCCACGAAGACGTGGTAACCACAATTTCCATCTCCATCTACCTCATCCGTGGCCCTAATATACTCACGAACAAAACCGGGGAAAAGAAAAGGTAATTTTCATAGATGATATAAAAGTTACGGGAATATCGACCTTCCTCGTCTCTAGGGGGTGTTTTGTACGTTGCGTTTGGAATACGAATCGTCCATTTCCTTTCACTTGACGGAAATATTCTAACCATGGGACTTTTCCCCAAATTTCTTGCTAATTGTTTAACACCGTCTCTACCGCCAAGTCTTTTTCTTGTGCTTCCTTGGGAGGGAACTTCGCAAAGTTTTCCTATAACTTCCTTGGATATTTTCCCTTTAAGTTCCCCATCTTTTGTTACGCATGCTTTGGAGCTTTTTCCATTAACTTCTCTATCTTTTGTTACGAATGTTTTGGAGCTTTTTCCTTTAACTTCCCCACCTTTTGTTTCGCATTCTTTGGAGCTTTTTCCTATAACTTCCTGGTCTTTTGTTCCGCATGCTTTGGAAGCTTTTCCTTTAACAACTTCTCTTTTTGTTAGTTGTTTGGAACGAAATACCGGACCTTTTCTTTTAAAATCAATCTTGCTTGTTGAAATATCTTGAGTGGGAGGCTCAATTTCTTGTACATTTTGATGACTTGGTTCACCTGTTTCCATTTGGCATCTTCTTCGTTTTTTTCTACCTTGAACATCCTCCTCCTCCATTTCATCCTACGCTTCATAGGCTTTTCGCAACAACTCAAAACCCGAAGGATCTATTTTCTTTGATTCTTCCAACAATTCCCTTGACGATTTTCTTCCTACGCTCCTTTTTTTTTGGTAGAAGACCTCCCCTTTCTCTTCTTCTTAGGTGGTTCCTTCATATCGTACCTAGTTTGTGGGAATACGAATTTACGAAAGTTACTCAATCGTATTTGTCTTTTTCCTCATGTTAATGTATCATATTTCACGGATAGCACTTTTCCAATGTCGGTATCTCCAAACGTTCCTCCAAAATCTTGGTCTACTATTGTTTCATCGAACGTTAGTTGTTTCCAAAAGGGATCAACATCTTGTAGCGGAATAACTCTTTCATTGTAATTGGCAATGACATGCCGACATGGGAGGCCCAAACTTGTCATATTAGGACAAACACACTCTCCTCCATCAAAGTTACCCAACTTAAATTGTATCACTTCTTTCATCATCATATCAATTGCACGACGCGACACTCTAAAATATATATCCTCAAGCCAAGGATTGTCTTTCCATTTTTTGTGTTTACTAGATCGGATTTTTTCAAAATGCTCCATAACTCTATCGAGATCACGTAGAAAATAGGTGTGCATTGCTTGGAACACCGTAACAAATCCACCATCACCACTATGAAGCTTCTTCTTCAACCGGTTGTGAGGCGATTTAGCTTGGTTATCGAAGTGTCTATATTGGTTCGTGAATGCGGATACAAATTTCTCTTTGTACGGATCCAACCAATTTTCCACCAAATACTTCACCATACTTGTATAACCTCTCAAACTATCCAATAATATACGTGATATTTCTTCATAATCTTCCACGGTGATAAAGTGTGCCAGGGAATCCCAGTCATCTTGGAAACTAGCCCGTCTTAGTTCTGCCAACTTGTCATCCTTCTTGAATTTTTCTTTGGCTTGTTCTTGTTGATCTAATGGTAGTGTCTTTATTCTCGTCATTTCACTTTTCTTTATTGGACGAATTATGGTTTTACATTTAGTTTCAATGTTATTCCATAGGTGGAATGTGCAAAGAAGGTGATGAGCATCCGGAAAAACCCTCACTATTGCATTCAACAATGCTTGTTCCTTTTCGGTGACAATGAATTTTGGAGTATATCCTTCCACGTAGAATAACTTCGCTTGTTCTAGTGCCAAACATAACTCTCTTCAAGCTCATTTTCCAAGAAGCAAAAAACGACACTAAATGGAGAGTTGGTGGAAGTTTGTCCAACAATGTTCAATACCGGAATCTCATACTTGTTGGTCTTGTACGTGCAATCCATTAAAGGTACTTGATTGGAGCACCACGCCAACCGTATAAACTCGGGATGAGCCAATATGAGATTCTTTATTTGGCGATCATCATCATCTTCATTATGAAAAACCGGGTAATTATACTTCTCCCCCAAATTCCTTAATTGTTACATTTGATTTCTATTTTCCCATCGCTCATTTTTCAATTTTGTTTTGGTGTTGTATATGGTTTCCAAAGTAGAAACATTCGATGGGTTTAGGATCTTTATATGACCGAGTATATCAATGGGTTTCGTATGATTTTCGGTCATGGTACTTACAATGTTTTTTTCTTCATCATTAAGCCACGCCGCATAAGGATGGCTTAGCAAAGTCTCCGGTATTAGGTGGTTATGACGACCGCATAGAACTTTCTCCAAATACCAAAAATCATTTTAATTTTTCTTGTTGTGCTTGAATTGAAGCTTGAACGGGCAATTAGTCTTCTTGGTGAAAGTAGTATTCTTCCTCTTCGTCTTTGAAAGTGGCGATCATTGGTTGATCCATTACAAACTATAACACACATAATTAACTTGCCACGTTCAATAGACCATTTTTTTGCATCTTTTTTATCTTTCCATGTCTACATGTTCCAAAAACTCAAAGTTAGTAAAAACACAAAAACATAGTAAATGAGCAACATATCTTTCCATTAGTTTCAAAAAAGAAAAAGACTCTTACCAAGTCATTCAAATAGTGATGGGATGAATCTTCAGTGAGAATTTCGTTTGCATTAGGTTGAGAAGGCATTGGGCTAGGTGGAAGCACGATCTATGAACCAAAATATCACAACATTATCCAAAAAAAAGAAGGAAAACCAAGATTACGTATGGGTTTTAAGGCACACGGACCCAGACGCTTTAGGCATATGATAGGTTACGGTTGAAAAATTCAACCTCTAACCTAGACGTTTTCAATTACGGTTGGAAACAAAGCAAATCTAACCTAGACGTTTTCACTTACGTTTGGAAATCCAAAATCCTAACCTAGACGTAAAACAAGTAATAAATACCCATGCAAAAACTATTTACGTCTGTGTTTTGGATGAATCTAACCTAAACGTAATTCTCAAGTTTTGTCCTATTGGAAACCAGTTACGTTTGGATTTCTTCTAAACCCAGGCATAAACAAAACTTACAGTTCGCAACGAAGCACAACCCTCTTCCAAACCCAGACGTAAAACTGAATTACGGTTGGAACGAATCCCAACCCAACCGTAATTTTCCATGAAAGTCTAAAAATATCAAACTTTTTATCGTACTTAAGATAATTTGGAGCGAAATTGAACCCATGGGAGAGAGTTTAAAGGTGTACCTGTTGATTTTCAACCATTGATTCTTCACTTGATTTATTTCTTCAATTGGTGGAGATTCATCATCACTCTGTGTTAAACCCTCTCTAACATCTAACAAATCATCCATCTCTTGGTCTCCAACATGAGGAATGTAAAACTTGTTCTCTCTATCATACGAAGATTCACCCACCTCGAATTGGCAACTTGTTTCATCCATTTTGGTTGAGTGAATCAAAAAATCTAGGTTTTGAAAAAAATATCCAAAAGTTTTCTTTTTTCTAGTTTTTCTTTCCAAAAAAACTTTGTCCCAGAATTCACGAGTATATAACAAAATTCATCTTCTTAATTTAATTAGATTAGATAATAATTAAAATAAATTAAAATTAGCTAAACAAGGGTTGTTTGGTCTTCACAAAAATTATTTGAGATAAGGAGTTTTTGATATTACTTATGGGTGACCCGTCTTTATCTTATTAGGTGATGTCCCTCCAATAGAGTGTGACGCCCCAATAACAACTTTCTTTCTTATAGATGTGGCAGCTATTGTATATCAACATCCAAAACTTAGGCCTATTAACATATATAGTGATGGTGTGAAATATTTTGATAACGTTGTTAATATGAGGTTGAATTTGTTTGGGAGTATACCAAAATCTATATGACATAACCTCTAAGAAAATTAACTAGTATAGTAGCAACGTTGATGGGCCTCCTCAGGACCTTTTTCATCGTGTAGCTGCAATCTTTCGGCTGTTGCCTACATGGAGAAATAATAGAGGAAAGAAAAAACAAGTGAAAACTACAGGGAGACCCATTCTCCCAAACTTTTCTACTATGAGACCCACGCTCATAAAAACACAGGCGCTCCCCCATTTTGGGGGAAAAAATTACTCCCAAACCCATATTTTCTAAAATTAGGTTTCAGTCTTGCAAATCGAAGAGTAATGGATGTCACTGAACTAAAATAGTGATGTTCGATGAAGTCAAATTGCAGTTTAAACTTAGTCGTGAGAATAAAGGTCGGGTTTGATTTGAAATCAGTGAAATTGAATCTGAGATGAAGAAACATGCAGAGTTGGTGATTGAAGCTGTCTCGAGAAGCTCAGAAAAATAGATGGAGATTTGGGTTTTATTTTGAGATGTAGAAGAGGAATTGGGAGCTAGGGTTCCTGAATTGAAGAATAGGTTCGTTGCTTCGGTGATGGATTAGAAGAATAATTGGGATCTAGGGTTTTATTTTGAGCAGCTACACTGGGTTATTGACGGATTTAGGAGTTGATGTTACTGTCGATTGAACTGAGTTGCTTTGGTGATGGATTAGAAACGAATCGAGCAGCTACACTGGTTATTGATGGATTTAGGAGTTGATGTTGTTGTCGATTGAACTGAGTTGATTTGGTGATGGATTAGAAACGAATCGAGCAGCTATACTGGGTTATTGATGGATTTAGGAGTTGATGTTGCTGTCGATTGAACTGAGTTGCTTCCGAGAAGAATTGGGTGATTGCTGTTGTCGTTGTGAAGATAGAGTTGCAATTCGAGATGGGTCTTGACTGAATTTTCTGGACATGGAAGAATCACTCGAGATTGAACTGTGGAAGATAGAGTTCCTGAGGTAGTGGTGGTACTGAACTTATGGAGGAGATGCAGATGGATTTAACTGGGAGTTGGAATTATCTTCCGAGTGGATAAGGAACTCCACTATCTAGAAGTGAGGACAGAGTCGATTGTGGTTATGACTGCATTTATGTAACTGAAATAGGAATGGTTTGTATTTGTGTTTGTTGTTGGTATTTGTTGCTGCATTCAAGTAGGTGAAAGATGGTAGTGGTGGATGGGAGTTACAGATGGAGGATAATGGTATGCGTGGGAATTATTGAAACATGAAAGAAGATGATAATTTGGTTATGTCTGCATAACTTGTTATGCAGTCGTGAAAATGGATGCATAACCTGTTATTGGTTTAAGATTTAATGTGGGTTGTAGTTGTAGTGGTAAGGGGTGTCGTTCAAACTCGAACTTGTGAAGGTAATGGATTTTTAGATTTAAAAATATATATACAAAAATATTAACAATGGGTGCGAGAGGTAACCAAAACACTAGATTCCACTATTACGCAAAATTGATTGATAAATATTTCAAAACTCTATTCTATTCTTAAGTCCTCTTTTATCTTTAATTCACTATCAATCATACAAATTCTCAAATTTTATTTGTAAACTTTAAGCATAGATTATCAAGAGATTTAACCAAGTATAACCTATCAAACTGAATAACAAATAATTAAGACAATCATTCAAATAATTTAAAACTCTGCAAAAGCAGTGATTAGGTGAATTATATAATTAAATGAAATAGTTACCCATTTATGTTGCGTGAATAGCTTCCTCCATTGCCTTGGTTACGAGGGAATTAGTCGCTCATCATATTGGAAAACATCTCAAAGAATTTCATTGATGCTCAAAAGTGTTTTATAATGAAGAGAAAGATAAGTAAATAGTATAAAATAGGATTCTGCGACACACAGAAGGCGTCCAGAATCAACGACACAGATATAATGCTGTTGGTACAACGAATCAGTCGCGGAAAGGAGTGGAAAAGTGTCGCAATAAAGCGACAGTTTTTAACGACTTTCCTTCCTCGTCCAATGTTCTTCGTGTTCTTTAGTTCCAGCAGCAGCAGGAACTTCTTCACAACGTCTGGTTCTTTGATTTTTACGTCTCTAACTCTCTCCCAACTCTCGACAGCCTCTTCCCAATGACCGATACTTGTATTTATAGTGTTTTGGAGCAAGAAATCCGACCATTGATTGCGTATATTTTCTCTTTAATTTGATTATTCTTTGCTGCCCAAAAATGAGAATACTTACCATTTATAGAATTTCCACACGTTAACTCGCTCCCAAAACCCTCCAAATTAGTTTCTTCATGCCTCAGAAGCTTTCCCGCACCTCCACATCACTCCATGCACAACAGAAACACACTTGAGCTCGCTTACAGTGCGTGTTGCTCTGTTTTGGTTTGGTGAATTGTTGAGCCGGGAATGTGTATAAATGTGATGCAATAAAAACGGGCCTACAGTAATACCGCAAGTGCACGGTCGTCGGTTGTAGCTCGTGCAAGTACGGGTCGATCCACAGAGACTGGGTGTGTTTTGGAAGTGTTTTAGCTAATTGGGTTTCTAGTTTTGCTTTGGGCTTAGAAGCCTTTTGGCTTATATTGGGCTTAGTGGGTTTGTTAAAAATAAAATGAACTGAGCTTGGGCTCAGTTATCTTTGAAGTGCAAATGGGCTTTGGGCCTTTGATTGAGCTTTGGGCTCAATTTCACCTTAACAGTGAAATGGTCTTTCACAGTAATTGGGCTTTGGTTTTAGAAACTGGGCTTGGTCTTTGAAAGCTGGGCTTTGTTTCAGTGAACTGATTTGAGCTTTGGGCTCAACAGTTCAACTGTGAATTGGGCTAGGGCCTTGGATTCAGTTGGCCTTGGAAGGCAGCAGCAGAATACACAAGCAATGGAAAGGAAAGCAAAACAGGAGAGTTGCAGGGCAGGAGGGGAAGCAAATAGTAATGCAAGTAGCAATAGAAAATGCACAACAGAAAAGAAGTAACAGCAGGGGAAACAAACAATGCAGAGCAATGAAAAAAAAAACTAAACAGCAAAAACAAAACAAAAGCAAAGGCAACAGAAAACAACACAAGGATGAACCAAGGCCTAAGGCCAAGGGCAGGGTTGTGGAGAAACTGACATGAAGCAATACTAAGGCAGCATACAGGCAAACAGGAGGTATACTAAAAGAATGGAAGAGAACTAGCTTGCTATAAGCACTAGTTTCTCCCAATGCACAACCAATACTACAACCTAAGCATACAACAAGAATGGCAAGAAAATCAGCTTGCTATGAGCACTGATTTCTTGCCATTGCACAATGAGTTCAAAGCTTCACAGATGTATCTAGCCTAGCATTCCTTCAAACTAATCATCACAAGACAGTGAATTGGAACAACAAATGAACATTTAACTAACAGTGACAACAACAATGAGCTAACATTACAAATTACAGTGAACTAAGGATGGCACTAACAAGACATTAACAAGACATTGCACATTAACAGGAACAATTTAAAATTGCACATTAACAGGAACAAGACACTAACAGGAACAAGACACTAACAATGAACAATTGAAAATTGCACATTGCACATTAACAGTAACAAGACACTAACAGTGAACAATTGAAATTAGGCTAACCCAAATTGGGTGGAAACTTGGCTAGTCCAAGAACAAGTTTTAACATCCCATACACATCCCCTTTTATACCCAAATTAACAAATTAGGGTTTACACCCATTTTCCCCAAATATCTTCACTCAATAGTACAATTAGGGTTTTGTAAATTAACAGAAATTTACCTACACACTGACCAAAATAGCTTCAACCCATACTTGTTGATGTCCCTCTGATGCTCTTCCTGCTCCTATTGTCCCCTAATTTCTAGCTATTTTACTCACCCCAAAACCTAGGGTTTCAGAGGTTGTGAGATGAAGAAAATAGCTAGGCTAGGGTGTTGGAGATGGTAGTGGCAGTGATGGAACTGGTGGTGGTGGCAGAACTGTGGAGGTGATGGTGTTGGCGGCATGGCAGGAGCAAGAGTTGCAGTTGCAGAGCTCTGCAACTGTCGGGTGGAGGGGAAGAAAGAAAGAGGAGAAGAATGGGTCGGGTTCAGGGTATAGGTATAGGTTGCTATTGTGTGAGGCGGGATATCAAATTTAGATGTTGGCGAATCTGAGATGTTGGATCATTGGATCTGAGTGGAATCGAACGGATAGATGGAAGGATGTGTGAAGCGACCGTCGGATTCTGAGGTGCAACGAAGTTAACGGCACCAGATGGAGTTAGGTACTGTAATGTAAGGCGGAATCATCGGGATTTGATGCACAGGCATAAGAGCGACCGTTGGATTCAACTACCATCTAATCTGAAGGCTTGGAATTTCAGCGCTGTGGTGCTCGGCAGAGACATCAGATTTTGATGATCTATGAAGGATCGACCGTCGGATGCTCCTGAGAACTGATCTGATGGCTGAGAACGGAGGCGCTTTTGTGTGTAGAAAATGAGGTTGTGCGCACCATTCTTCGCGGTTTCCTTGCGTAATTTCTCCCGGCTTTTCACTACTTTTCTGCTCTTTTCGCTCCACGACTCATCCGAACTTTATTTATTACCTAAAAATGCAAAATTAATTAATAAAAATATTTATTCTTGAAAACACTGAAAATACAGAATATGGGATAATATGTAGAATTAATGCACAAAAGATGAGTTAAAATGCCAACAAAAAGGGATAAATATATACAATATTTGGCACTCATCAAATACCCCCAAACCTGAATTTTACTTGTCCTCAAGTAAAACAAAACTAGGGAAATCCTAACTATACCACTGTCGCTGGTCTCTCGAATGCATTTAGCGTATGCACTAAGCCTTTTAAACCACTAAGTGTCCCTAGTGGACGAGTTGAAGTCTCGTGAAGGTTTACCAGAGGTGTGCCTACAAAACCTAAGGACAAAATATAAGCTCA